>NC_137611.1:19639357-19646857 GCF_963280865.1 Gymnoscopelus braueri | reverse complement strand
TTGCTTGTCCATAGATGATAAGAGGATTATTTAGATAATATGTTATTTAGGAAGATATATGTATTTATGAATCCCTGTGTCTGCAAGTGTGTGTATATAATATATGTATATAAATACGTTGTGCGTGCATGCTATGTCACCAGAGAGTTCACCTGATGTCTGTGCAGTAGTCTCCCGGTGCAAGACGAACGGCTATCTCCGCTAAATCCCCGCCTACCGATACATCCATGGACTTCTAAATGTGATGTAGTTGCTAGGACAGCAGCGAGAACGTCCGCTAACAATCCTACTTTGAAAGCACATCATGTACTGTCCTATTATGAAGGACTGCCCTAAAGACACTTGAGAACGGCTACTGAAAGTGCCTATAAGCGGTATAGGCCTACCACCCAAGGAAGTTTACTTTGATGCTGTGCAGATCTGTTTACACTCCCCGGGAACGAAAACGGTGTTTTGATTGGTCGAAAAAGAACTTCCGGGGGAAGTAGAAGAAGTATATACAATGGAAGTCCAGCCATGTTTTTTTTCGTTGGTACGAGAAAAGCCTGAGAACGAGGTTATTCTGTAATGCATTTGTTGTTTATAGCAGGGGTCTTAAAAGTTTTTCAGGCCAAGGACCCCTTAGCAGAGAAAAGAGATGAAGCAGGGACCCCCTCTACATATTGTATAAAACTGTGTTGCAGATCAAACTTTTTAATAGATTTCATAGAGTTGGATTCATGCTGATGTGTATTTTTAGACAGTTTTCAACTTTTCAAACCCTCTATCCTCCATTACTGTTTCCCTCTCCACACCAACTCCGAAAATAGCCGATCTACAAGCCCACAACGGATCTGCTATTTTCGGCTATAATGTTCCCTATCACACAAAGATTTGGCGGACCCTCTGAGGAACCCCTAGGGGTCACGGACCCTGTTGAAGACCCCTGGTTTATAGTATATCATTGTTTACACCCAATTTTAGCAATGAACGCTGGGAGATTGTCCTCAGTCTCTAGTCGAGCGAAGCGGTTACAGGCTGACTCGTGAGTCTAGCTGTGCCAGCAACTGTCCGTCCGTGGTAAGTTGAAATATTAAACTGGCCTTAAGAAGTGACAGCACACTAACTGCTGTTCAAGAGCCGTTACACATGCATGCACGAGCCCCGTGCACAAACACTCGCCCACACATTTTCCAATCTTGACAGTAAGTAAGTAGATTTCCCCTCCGTGCGCGCACGTGTGTGTGTGTGTGTGTGTGTGTGTGTGTGTGTGTGTGTGTGTGTGTGTGTGTGTGTGTCAGAGCAGCTGTGTGCTGGTCATGCATGTACATGCACAAATTGTCACGGACCAGTACACGTGAAAGTATAAATGAATGATTATGTGGGCATGTGTGCGCAGGGTTCTTCTCGGTGACATGCGTGCCGCGCGCTCACTTACTGTATGAACATGTGAAAGTCTGTACGTGCGCACATCCCTGCATGATGTGAGTATGTGCGCGTGTGTATGTGTGCATGCATGTGACAGCAGCTTGGATTTAGACTTGTTTTTAATCAGTGGGATTTCGCAAATGGCCCTAGGCTTCTCCTAGGGACTAATTAGTGATGTGACTTTGGCATAATAAACTAACACACACACACACACACACACACACACACACACACACACACACACACACACAGCATCAAAACAGAAAATAACATATGTAGACGCAAGAGGAGGGAGAGAGAATTATCTGGGAGCATAGATCAGTCAAAAAAAGAATATATTTACAAGAGGAAGTAAACACATAATCTCCATCAGTCTTTGTACTGTTTATTGCTGGATTTTCTCTTTCCAATCTCTTCCAGTGTGATGTCTCTCCTCTCTCCCTGCTATCCTTCAATTTTCCTTTCTCCAGAATTCTTTCATGCCTTCAGTTTCCTACTCTCTCTCTCTCTCTCTCTCTCTCTCTGTGTACTGTATGTGTGTATGTTAGTCAGTGTATGTCTCTCTCACGTGATGACTCATGTCTTTCGCCTTATGATGAAGTCTCTCTCTCTCTCTCTCTCTCTCACACACACACACACACACACACACACACACACACACACACACACACACACATACTGTACACATATTCCTCTATTTTATGTGTTGACAGCCTGTGTGCCCAAGTGAGAGCAGGAGGTTGACGGCCTGAGAGCACTCCTCGGGCTTTTACACACACACACACACACACACACACACACACACACACACACACACACACACACACACACACACACACACACACACACACAATCCCCTCGTGTTTAGCCCCTCTGTGGTATGGTAATGAGCTGCTAATCTCTGTGGTTTACACAGCCAGAATGTGTGTGTGTGTGTGTGTGTGTGTGTGTGTGTGTGTGTGTGTGTGTGTGTGTGTGTGTGTGTGTGTGTGTGTGTGTGTGTGTGTGTGTGTGTGTGTGTGTGTGTGTGTGTGTGTGCGTGCGTGCGTGCGTGCGTGCGTGCGTGCGTGCGTGCGTGCGTGCGTGCGTGCGTGCGTGCGTGCGTGCGTGCGTGCGTGTGTGTGTGTGCATACTGTACGTGTATTTGTGTGTGTGTGTGTGTGTGTGTGTGTGTGTGTGTGTGTGTGTGTGTGTGTGTGTGTGTGTGTGTGTGTGTGTGTGTGTGTGTGTGTGTGTGTGTGTGTGTGTGTGTGTGTGTGTGTGTGTGTGTAATCAACACACCTCGCAGCATTGTCTCCCGGTCACAACAACAACTGTTCCATTATTCGGCGATGTGTGGCGGAATAAAATCGTCTTTAATCAGGGTGACAGACAAGCGGCAGCCGCGGAGAATTACTGAATATGTTTTCATCAGCGAGACAATTATTAGATGAAAACAGATTCACCTCGTTAAGCTGCCAATCTGTCTGTCCTATCAGCAGTCAGGTTGGATGTAAACACCTGCTCGCCTCCGCTGTGACCTCAGACAGATGTGGAACCTGATCTTGTTTTGTCATTGGTGTTCAGTTTTTAAAAACCTATACAATCACTTTCTGCATCAGCAGCCTACTGCGCTTGGCATTAACGGGACAATGTCATTGGAATCAGTGACGATCAGGGACAGGTCAAGGACAGTACACATGTGTATGTGTACCACATGCAGTGAATCCTCTGTTATTTTAACTCTGAGACTGCATTTGGTTCCATTTGTGCACTCTCTGAGCACATGAACCTTCTATTGTTAGTAAAATGGACCTGAGTTACAAATGTACTTGGACCGCTTTATTCCCTCCACACCACATTTCTTAGCCAAAAATAGCCGATTTGGAACACATCCCTGACCGATCGACTTCAAACACGGTGTGTGTCACCAAGGACCAGTGTGTTGGATCTTGTACTATGCCCATATACGGAGATCTGGTTGTCCAGAACCTCCGATCCAACTGATCGGAGATCACATATGGGCTTAGGAGATATCTGTATCAGTCTTTCTCTCTGTCTGTGTCCCTTTTATGCCCATAATGTATATGGAGATCACTGATGTCATATGATGTCATAGTACTGACATCATAGACTAGCCTCCAATACTATGATAATGGATACTGCACTAAGTACCCTGACAACGGGTACCCTGACAACAGGTACAACGGGTATTGCATAACCAGAGGAGCATGCTTTTCCAATGGGCATCGTTCCCAATGGGCATCAGCCTAGTTCATACTACTTATTACTGTGGGGTATATGTGTGGTGAAACGTGTAGCTACGGGGTTGTTTTATAGTGTTTTCACTATAGAATGGTGCCAGCAAAAGTATTGTAGCTCCATTATCTGTTCCCATGGGAGCTACTGTAGCTCTGCCTGGCAGTTGAGTGGGCGTGGAGTGACAAAAAGACGTACATGGCGGATCTTATTGAGTATACTAGCAGCGGTGTTGGGGACATGTTTGCCGGTGGTTCTACAATGGTTAAACTTATAACATCTTAGTGAGTATATGACTAAAGCGGGCCATAATGTTATTATGGCCCGCTTTAGCCAAGACAGTGAACGACCTTAGAATAAATAAACACATATGCCAAAAGACTCTCTGTTGCTCTCCTAGACCTCAGTGCTGCCTTTGACATCGTTGATCATAATATCCTACTGGATAGATGAAAAAAATAGGATTGGCTTTTCTGGCACGGTTTTTAGTTCAAATGTTATTTGACTTGTGAACACGTTTTTGAGGCCTTGGGCGATCATTCCTCAGTGTTGCCAGAATGTGGTGTCAATAGGGCTCCATCTTATGCCCACATCATTTTAGTTTGTACCATGTTTTTACCACTTGGCAGTGTGATCAGAAAGTACATCAACTTTCATAGCTATGCAGCTGTATATCTCAGTATCTCCAGATGATTTTTGCCTCATTAACAACATCTGTATGAACTGTATTCATTATATAAATTTATGGATGTCACAAAACCTCAGTTGAATCAAAAATAAAATGAGTTTTGAAATGAAAACTAAATGAAATGAAACTAAAGGATTCATTGGGTCAAAGGCCCAGAGAGATAGAGAAACTGTCTGAAAATCTACAGTCACCTACACTTGAACCGAGTTAAAACCTTTGGTGTGGTTTTTGATTCTGACTTAAACTTCAAAGGCCAGAAATGTGACAAACTGTCCTCAAGCACCTGAGAAACATTGCTAGAATTCAGAACGGTTTCTGTCTTAGCCTGATACTGAAACGATAATCCATGCCTTTATTACTGGCATGATCATTGCAATGCTCTCCTGTCTGGTATCCAGAAAACTGCTATTGGCTTGAACAGAATGCAGCAGCCTGTCTGCTGACAAGACCAGATGGAGAGCCTACTTTACACCTATTTTAAAAAGTTTTTAAATTAATTACCTCTGCCAACGGAGTTGGACGGGTCTATGTTTTCTTCCCCATTCCATTTGTCTGTTTGTCCGTTAGAAAAGTTATTCATGAACGAATGGCCAGATTTCCGTTGGTGGGAAACTGGGAAGGATCAGGCTGCCCTGAATAAACCCTATAATACTTAGTTGAAAGGAGTCCCCCAGGTCTCTGTGCTAGGTCTGCTAGTGTTTCCATTTACAGCAAATCTCTTCGGAATTGGCAATTGGCATAACGACTAAATTGGGAGACAAAGGGGGAAAACTAAAAAAAAAGCTTTGGGAAGGAGTTGAATTAACACTGAGGATTTTAATTGTGCGTACAAATATGGGAATTATTATCACTAATGTTTTAAAGAATGGCAAATGTGGCATCGGTCTGACCTGCAATAGTGGTTGCTGAGGTCAGATGGGTGCGTTTTCAGAGTCTGTTTATTTTGATAATTAATCAATCAATTGTGTTCCGGCTTGGATTCGATGGAACCAACATTTAAATGGCTATTTATCAGTAGCACGATGAAAACATATGTTATTTTGTTAACATTCTTTTTTTTTTAATTGCGAACGCAGCGGAAGTGGAGCTTACTATGAAACCGTGCTCGGGTTGTGTCATCTCTGTGTGCAGTATGTCTCTGTATCTCTGTGTGCAGTATGTGTGGCTCAAATCCTCAGCCCTGTGTGCAGCCAAGTAAATGTCCAATATAGACGTACCATACATCAAATGAAAGGTCTTTGAAAACTGAACACACCTGTCAAGGTTGCGTTTAAGCCCGCCCCTTCCCCCGGAAGCCACGCCCCGGAGAAGGCTCCTAAAAACTCCCCATTGAAACCCCATGTTAAATGAAAAGTGCCCGAATCGCTCCGAAACTTTTTCTACCCCCCCTAAGTGGGGGTCTACGAACAAATACTTCGGGCTCGGATTTTGGCTCTGCCCCCCGGAAGTGGGTGAAACAGGCACTTCAAACACTTTGTTGAATTGTTCAAAAACATTCAAAGTTTTTTTTTTTGTGAATTTGTATTTTTCTAAGATGCTCCTTTTAACGCAGAATTGTTTTCTATTTTTTATATATTTTTTTATTGGTTACTTTTTTTTAGATGATTTCTTTTCATTATTATTTAATTTTTTTGGCGTTCGCTTCCCGCGTTCGCGCGTCTTACTTGTATATTATCATTAAAATCATACTGTTTGCCAATTATTTTGGGGCCCACTTGCAATACCCTTGCGAACCGGCCCACAGCTTGAGAATCACTGATTTATGTAATGCCTCAGGAAAACTGCAGAAAGACACCAACATAAATTTAGGAGCATTACACAAGTGTGTGTGTGTGTGTGTGTGTGTGTGTGTGTGTGTGTGTGTGTGTGTGTGTGTGTGTGTGTGTGTGTGTGTGTGTGTGTGTGTGTGTGTGTGTGTGTGTGTGTGTGTGTGTGTGTGTGTGAGTGTGTGTGTGTGTGTGTGTGTGAGTGAGTGTGGTAGGGAGTGTGGTAGGCACACGTACGTACGCACGCACGCACACACGCACGCACACACACACACGCGCGCACACGCACGCGCATACAGTCCTATATACACCTCTCTTCACAATCAGAAATCAGTGCCTGGCTGCAGAGAGAAAAGAGAATTCATTAAACTCAGCCACCCACGCTGGGCCAAAGAATAGACGGGAGGGTGTAAAGGAGGAACAGAGAGAGAGAGAGAAGGGGGTGAAAGGGGAATACAGAAAGAAAGAAAGAAAGAAAGAAAGAAAGAAAAAGAAATAGACGGGGGAGGGTTAGAGCGAAAGGGGGAGAGAGAAGTTCTCTCTCATAGCGGGGGCCCATCAAGTGAAGTGGAGAGTAGGTCATTTGTACAGAAAATCTCTTCAGGAGCCCCAGGATCAGAGAGACAGACAGACAGACACAAATACAGAAATACAGAGAGAGAGAGAGAGAGAGAGAGAGAGAGAGAGAGAGAGAGAGAGAGAGAGAGAGAGAGAGAGAGAGAGAGAGAGAGGGGGGGGGGGGGGGGTGGAGGACAGAGAGAGAGTAGGAAACTGAAGGAATGAAAGAACTCCGGAGGAGAAAGGGAAATGACAGGAGAGTTGGACTGTGTGTGTGCGTGCGTGCGTGCATGCGTGCGTTTGTCTGTGTGTGGATGGGAATTAAACAGGTTGTCCTACCCGGAAGTCACTGGGTCACTGACGTGTTTGACAATTTGAACCCACATCACACAAAGTGCTTTTCACGGTGTGGACACACAGACAGATGCCGTTGACCCAGTTGCTTCATCAGAAAGACATTCGATGGCACGTCTTGCCTTATCTTACCCTGCGGCTGTGAGCATGCTGTAACATTTCCCTTATAGCCAACAAGGTTCTTCATGTACGGTTAAATTGACCGGACTTTAGTGGCCAACAGCCGATGTGTGCATTCATTGTGCCTGGGCTGTACTGTGACCTGAGTGAGAGCAACATCTCAGCTGGCCTTTTTCCTCTGTCTAACCCCCCCTCCTGTCTTAATCCCAGTCAACCCAGCACCCAGTGCTAATCCATACAGTGGTAATCTGGTTAACTTGAGCTGCTTATAAAATAATAATAATTATCTTTAATCTAACCTAACAGCCACTTAGCACTGATTAACAGATTATTGACCTTGTTTCCTATTATGGTAATTGTCGTTAAAGT
>NC_137611.1:19633083-19639157 GCF_963280865.1 Gymnoscopelus braueri | reverse complement strand
TGTAGCAGAGGTGGCTACAGCCGCACAGCGAATACACGAGGTTAGTGTTTGTGTGTATCTGTACAACTCCTTCTCAGCACTATCAAGATGAGGACACAACTGTGGTACTACATTGACTGTGTGTGTGTGTGTGTGTGTGTGTGTGTGTGTGTGTGTGTGTGTGTGCGCCTGCCTGCCCAGATGCTTGTAGCTGATTGGTCAGTGTGTGTTTCACGGCTGGACCGAGTAGATGCTGCTCATTTTGACAGACTACAGCCTCAGATCGGAGGGCAGTGGGAGACCGGCGCTGATTCGATCAGCCAGTGGGAAGTGGAGTTGCTGCAAGAGACACTGCAGGAGCTGCTTCATGACACCGAGACACAGGTGTGAATGGCATGACACACATGCACGTGCATTCACAGACACACCACCTCACACAGATCTCTTTCCAATTCTCTTTCTCTGTTGCACTCTCTGATTCTCTCTCCGTTTGTCTTGTTTATCTCTCTCTCTCTCTCTCTCTCTCTCTCTCTCTCTCTCTCTCTCTCAGCACACTGAGGGTTTGGTCAGACTGAAGGATTTCCTCCTGGCCAACAGAGACCTGGGACAGCAGTTCTCTGCAGAAATCCAAGCCCTGCACTCACTGGGTACAAGAGGACAAGGACATCAAAGGACTGAGGAGGATGCAGACAGAACTGGTTGACAGAAGCAAGGCCGCAACTAACAGTCATTTTGTTGTGCGTAGAGGTTGGCATCCTGTGCCAGACATTAAAAAAATAAAAAAATATGTTATAGCACTATTGTAATGATGATGTCTGCTTGTAATGTATCTGCTTTATCTTACTCTGTCCGCAATGATGCACAGAACAGGAGGCCATTAAACTGTATAGATTAGTTCTCAAAGGCCAATGGTTGATTAATACTGTACATTGCTGGTGGGTTGTAAGACCAGCCTAACTCAAGGAAGGCACCACAACCAAGTGCTGAAGTGCTTGGCTGCCAAACTTGAGATCAAGAGGGTAACCCACCAACGCCATGCCCCTAAATGCCCAGACTACCTTCTCACTGTTAACAACCTTCATTTGGGAAGGGGAGAAAACGGTAGACCAACCCATCACCTCCAGACTCAGGCCAACTGAAGACATCCTGGGATTGGAAAATGCAGGTAGACCTCAGCCAGAGGCTCACCTTCCTATCTAAAATTGCAGTGACCAACCTGTGCCTAAACCTGGTCCTCTGGTCCAATTCCTGCCGGCGTGTCTTCATCGTTGAGCTGGCGGTCCCTTGGGAGTATATCATCGATGAGACATACGAACGGAAGAGGCTGAGGTATGCCAACAGTTCCACCACAAGGCTCCTGGAGGAGGTAGGGATCAGAGGGCAGGCCCAACGGAAGGCAATCAAAGAACTTGCCACTGCCACTGAAAGGAGCAGCATGGGCTGTCAAATGACCACATGGTGCCACCATGTGACACACTCCCAGGTCTGATCAGTCTGCAGTGGGCCATCCTCGGTAGAGGGTGTCTTGTGATAAACCGCAGAAAGTACTCAACTGAAGATGTGTCGTACTGATGGCACCATGTGTTCATCACCAAATTCAACTCCAACCCCATTCAATTGTTGTGTAAAATCTTTAGGGATCAACAGTCCTATTAAGCAATTGGATTGCTTAACAGGACTATTAAGCAATCCAATTGCCATCCATAACTTCTGATATTAATTGTTGAAGTTTGAGTCTGATTACATTTGAACAGTCAAGACATTATTTAGGACATTGAGGTCACTTGGCAGTGAGCCATGTGGCCCACCTATGCACAACTCTAGGTTACCTTTGTTTAGCTTTTTAGAATTTGTTGATTATTTGATTAAACAATACAATACAGTTTGACCATAAAATAACTGCATTACAACAAATATGGTCAATGCTCATGACAAGTTTTCTGAGCTCAAAGAGACTTATTGGAATTGTTTAATATGTTTACCCAGCAGTCAAAAACACAACTTTTCATTGTATAATATGTAACAAACACAAGCATTCACATTTTGTTGAGGATGTAAATAGCATAGATTATACATTTTACATATATTATACATCACAAACCCGATTATTCGATTTCTCAGAAACAGAAGAATTAACCGTCTCCCTTCGGCACCTTTTCCATAAAATTGAGAGCGGGGAGAGAAGAACAGAAATATTTCTGTGCTTGTTTGTCAATATAGGAATAGAAATAAAGGCTTTATGAATGCCCACATTTTCTTTAGTTATAGTTATAGACTATAAAAAAGACGGACAATGTGATCTTGTCCCCCCACACCTGAATTCGAATTGATTTCAACGAGCTGCTTAGTAACAGCCATGGTACGATTTCCACATACCCATCTTGGCTCCTCTGCCCATGGAGACTTTGCACTGGCAGATCAATATAGGCTTATATTGCTTACCTAAATCTAACCTTGCCAGTTGGTCCATCCACTTTTTAATCTGACAATCTTTATTTCACATTTAAAGGAAGGGTGACATGCATTAGCTCTCTCTCCCTGATATCTATGTCAATGTTTAGACATTGATTTGCTATGTTGTATAGAATGAACCTAGAGATCCTTCTACTGTATACCTGGCCCCCTTCGTTTTTCCCTGTGTTCAACTATTTTCTCTGAAGGTTTGTCTATTATGACATGCCCAGAAAAGGGTTAACAAGTAACTCTTGAACATCAGTTAAGGTCATGAACATAACTCTCCACTAGTGCGTCTTTATTCATTTTGTATTTTTATTTTTATGTTTATTCTGATACCTTTTTTTTCTACCCCAAGCCCACCGACAAATTTCAATCAATGTTTCATTGAAATGGTAATACATTCTTGAATCTTAAGTCTTTATGGACACTGAAACTCCCCAAATCGCTGTTCCAGAGAGCAGAAGTGATGCAGAACAAGAAGGTGAGACACCCCCTCAGTGGAGAAGGCCTGAAAAGGATGGTGGAGTACATTCAATGGAAAGCGCCTGCCAGGAATGCTACCTAACAAGCAACTTGTTCCTCAAAGTTCTTCATGCCTAATGAGACCGTGCTGTCTGTTCTGGACCTGGAGTGCTCGTCACCGCAAAAGCCAAGATTGTAACAATTGGCGGCATTGTAGAAGGTATGTTGAAATTATTGTGTTAATTGCAGCTTTGTGTCCTGCGCTGTGACAGCGGGCACTGGGGCAGTGTTCTAACAGTATGCTCACCCATCCTTTCCAGATATTGCTATATTTATCAAAGAACGAGCAGTGCAGCATGCAGGAGTTTGAGGATGGCCGTGCATCATTTCAACAGCCACATCCTCTTTTTGGTTTGCATTTTTGTCAGTTGATATTTAGTGTAATTTATTATAAGATTTGTACCGTAGATATGTGTGTGCGTGTGCGTGTGCGTGTGTGTTTTGAAAGCTTTCCCCCTTATTTTGGCGATTCAACCACTTTCAGGTTACATCCACCTAACTTTACTGAATGGTCAGATACCATTTCTTCACACACTTCTATATACAATTCCTGTTGCGTAGTTCATTGGAGTTCAATTGGTGCCACAATTATGTATATACAGTATATAGTAAATGTATAACATAATAAAAACATATGAGGCATTTATATTTTCACAAAATTTTGTTTTAATATCTTATCCAGTAAACATGTATGTGAAGTACAATGTTCCGTAGTCCAGGCTACAGGTTTCTTCATTAGTACCAGTTTTGATAATTGTGGCGCAGTTTCCCAGATGGTCATCGTAGAACACATCTCTGTCCCACACGTCCAGTGTCAGCTTGTCACCTACCGATACATTCACGAAGTTGAACTCAGCGTTCCAGGAAGGATTGTAGGTGTCTTCGGCGACCTCGGTCATCCCTCCGAACGTCCCAACAAAGGGGTGAGTGCCGCACCAGACCTTGACATAGGGATCCGGGGCGTTCAAGAAGTCTCCGTCCAGATCACTGGCATTCAGGTTGGTGACTTTGACATGATATCCATGGACAGCAGTCAGGCCACAGAGGAACAGCACACCCAGGGAGAGAGATGGGGAGAATGCCATCATCACCCAGTAACAATGGATACTGAGAGGTGAGAGAGTAAAGTTAAATACTTCTAATGCTTAATGTATACTCTGTTTTGCGAGTATAAAGTATAATTCAGGCTTAAATCCCTGAAGTTGTTAGTAACAAATGTTTTGCAGCCTTACATACATAATGTGCAGATAATAATATTCTTTAAATAGAATGCAATAGGTGAAATGTTGAATCCGCCACTTAAAACATAACTTTTTATTTTAATTTGTCATTCCTAACTTGGCTTAGCAAAAGCCCTGATTATTTTCACATAGAGTTACATTCTGTGTTTCTCATTTTAAATTATATATAAAAAAAATAAAAACTTTATATTTCTAGTGTTACCTGTAAAGTGGAATGGCTTGTTTTAGTTGTTCCAAAAGAGTGGCAGTGGCCCTGGTTCTTTATTTATATAGAGTTAATAAATACACTCTACGCCCCATTTTTAAAATAGTTTCACCAACCAGAGTGAGCCATGTTGTGCTGGCAAGAGCTGCTACTTCTTATCTAACTGAAGGTAAATATTTACCTGATTCATTGTGAAACATCACATTAAATCTTACATTTATATATTTTAAGCATTTACCTGCTCTTATCCAGAGAGTTACACAGCAATACAAGTAATGATATGACTCTGAAATTAATATTAAAATTAATATATAATTATAATTAATAATAGAATCGGTATTGATTTTATATATCTTTGATGCAAGAATTTGTATAGATTCCGATATCCTTCATACTTAATAGTATGGGTTGCTGATACGACCCATACCCCCCTTGGCGATGAATACACGGTTTTCCCCTTGGCTGTTGTACTTGAGTGCAACTATGTGTGAGGGGGCATATGCCCACATCTCTGTAACTGTAAAATAATATACCACTTTCCTGTGTCTTCACCACATCCTGGAAAGTAGAAAAACAAAAACAAAACCTAGCACACTCACGAGTCTCACCTCCTTTCTTGTTGACTTCTGCTGTTCTGACATGCACATATTTTAATGTATATATAACAAAACAAATGTACAAGCTCAAAATTTAACACATTTTGAAAACAAGGGCTGCAATAGTCCACCCACCCACCCATTAGGCAATTTTAGGGATGCCAAGTGATTAAGTCTGTCTGTGGGTTTCATGAATATTTAATTCAGTATTAACAAGAGCTTGTGACTAGATAATAATGTTCTTTTTCCCTTTTTTCTGAAAAGTAATGTTTCGGACATACAAGGTTTCTGCCCGACAGCGGCGACATATTACCTAGGTCATAGGTCAAATAAACACTTTACAAACTATAGAACAAACACTCTTTAGTGTTTGTTCTATAATGTTGAGTGGGTAGAGAGGCCGTCTGGGAAACAGAAGGTCCCCGGTTTGCGCCTCAGTCCTGGTCTGGTATGTGTCGGAAGTGTCCCTGAGCAAGACACGTAAGGGCCCTATCTTGCGCCGCCTTACCCCTTATCCCTAAACGTATTAGCCATATTTGAGTATTTTGGAGAACATTTTAAAATAGTTCAACTAGCCAATCTACATCGGCACGTTGTGAGCTTGTAGTTGGACTATTTTTTTTTTTTTTCAAAATAGTAAAAAATTGTAAAGAAGTTTAGGGATAAGGGGTAAGGTAAGATCGGGCCCCTCACCCATAAGTGCTCCCTTTGAACTCTGTACGAATAGCGTTCACTGCTCCTTATAATTAGGATAGGACAAATTTCATGTATGTGCAAATGTACTGTGACCTCAAATTACCCCAAAGGAGTGGAGATCAAATTATCATTAGTATTATTATATCATCATGACTCTCTCAAGGTAACAATTTTCCACCAAATTTGTTGTCGTCATTTACAAGAAAGGAACTGACCTGAAAATACGGCATACTTACAACAATACAACCAATTCTAACCAACATAACCGACGTTCTCTCTCACATGCCGAAAGACAAAATGGCCATTGTTTGGTTCGGAGAAAGTGTGTGAACATCAACCTCGTTGCAGCTGAGCTGCATATACCAAAAAAGGTGTGAA
>NC_137611.1:19585583-19630583 GCF_963280865.1 Gymnoscopelus braueri | reverse complement strand
CCAGAGACCCCCATAAGAGAAGATTTTTGTTTAAAAAAATCAAAATTATTTCAGTTATACGTTTTTCATAAGCGATCTACAAGCTCATAACGCATGACACTGTGATCTTGTAGATATTTTTTTATATCCGAAGTATAAAATAGGGTTAGAAAGTGATTTATGATGCTATATTAACTGGGGACACCCTGGAACCCCCACAAGGACCCCTGGGAGTCCCTAAAAACTATTAGTTTTGTTTTGTCAAGTGCATACAATTAATGAATTAAAAGTAATGTTAGGTTATACAATTATACACTGTATGAAAATACAGTTACACGCCTACTTCAGGACACACACGTGGACAGGTGAACAACTTGACATGCATTTATCATTTTGAGTCTCTAAGAATTATGCATTTAAGCGCCAAATTGATGACCTGTATCTGAAGACAAACGGTTTCCAAAGTTTTTTTTGTATGTATGGTTATATAGTTGGTTTTTACAAGTATGGTTTTACAAAGGGAGTATGTCATATGAAATATATTGTGTATAAGTTGTTGATTGTTGATGTTCATTTTGCTTGCAGCTTGTGTATTATTTGTTTTTTCAAGCTCAAGCATGAATACATTATAGATACTTAATTGTTTGGCATTTCTGTATTTTGTCCACTATGTGTCACAGTTGTGTCTATTTGATCTCTGATCTGTGTGCTGCTGATAGCCAACTCTTTGCCTATGATTGACTGTGTTATCATCATAATGTTCACCCAGGGAATGCAAGAGAACTGGGCACTTTATCAAGTGGGCCCTGTGCAAATATGTATGTATCTTTGTCTTAAGCACATCATGAACCCTAGCATCCCTATTCTGGGATGAACATTTGGCGAAAATAGATTGACTATTTTTGGCAAAGAGAAGGACAAAAGGAGGGAACCAAGTATAGATCCTTGGGGGACCCCGGCCAACTAAATATACAGGGTTTTAGTGGTTAAGCATTAAGTTTAATATCCTTAAGTATAATTTCATTTATTACCAAGGGTGACCACTGACCAGTCTGCTGTAAATATAAATGTTGTACACTCGAGTGCTAATGCACCTCATTATTCATAAGTGATAAGAAATTAGTCTTAAATGTTTTGTTCCAATTTTCATATACAACGAAGCATGATGGCTGCTACATGTAAATGTCAGTCATTTATGTGTAATAAAAACAAGTTGGCCTACTGACACATAGTTACAGTAGGTGTCACCAATATCTCCCATGCCTCTGTGGTGTACTTTGTAGAGCAAGCAAAAACAAAGTAAAAGTCATGTATAAAAAAATTTACTTGAGTAAAAGTAGTACCAATATCACAATATACGTATTACGTACAGTACCAAGCGTAAAGGTTCTCATTAAGCAGAATGTCCCATTTCAGAAATTGTGCAGAATTTTTATTATTGTCAAAGAAAAGCTGATCTACAAGCTTACAATGTCACATCACGATACATTATGAGCCAAATAGCTGAAGTATAAAATAGGGCTAACATGCTTTTTTCTTTTTATAATTCTCTAAATCTGTAAATTAACTTTTAACTAAAGTTTTCAAATAATTGTAGTTGGGTAAAACGTACAATATTTGCCTCTAAAAGATGTAGTGGAGTAGAAGTGTGTGTATAATATATATATATATATATATATATATATATATATATATATATATATATATATATATATATATATATATATATATATATATATATATATATATATATATATATATATATATATATATATATATATATAAAAAAATGAAATACTCAAGTAGGCTATATTCAAAGTCCCTCAAAATTATACTTGTAGGCCTACAGCAAAGTGGGGTCTGAGGACCCCAGGGGTCCCTTGAGGTGGTTCCAGGGGGTCCCCAGAAAAATTGGTTAATGGCTTCAAATTAAGTTGAACCACTTTAGACCTATTTTATACATCAGCTATTTGATCTACAAGCTCACCGCTTCTAGAACTGCTATTTAAAAAAAACTAAATCTTGACACAATGTGAAACATTTGTAATATTTTTTAAATATATATTTTTAACAACATCTTGTATGGAGGTCCCTCCTGGTACAACATATTTTCTGATGGGGGTCCGTGGACAAATAGGCCTACATATTAATTTGGGGGTCCAAGAAAAGGTTTGAGAACCACAGGCCTACAGACAGTAATTGTACTAAGTTACTTTACACCACAGTGCTCTCATATAGCAGACAAGTTCAAACAAACCTCAGACTATAAAGTCTTTGTTTCTGTCAGAGAGCATACAGGCCTACACCTGGAGGAAAGACTGAGGAAGCTCACAGACAGCCTATCATCAGTGGTCTTTTGAAGGGGCTGTTGAGGTCTAACATACGTCATAGTGGTTGTCATTTGGTTCATGTTTGACCAGAATACGTGATCTAGAAAGCGACACTCTACTGTGGATGCATTGGGGTCATGTTCAGGTCAGGTTTTTGATTGATTGATTGATGTACTTTATTTAGTAAGACATGAGAATGGCAGTACATGGAAGTACAAATTCACAATACAAGGTCTACTAAACTGGGAGTCTCATTAAGCACTAAGCTTGTTTAAGATGAGATCCCCATGCACACAAATCATGATACATATAAGAGACAGACAGATATACACACTACTATACATAATGTCATACAATCAGTTTACAGGTTACTGGTATGAAGAGTGAAAAATATGTACAAGAGAAGAAGGAGAAATGGGGGGGTAGGGGGATAGATTAGGACTTGGGGTAGGTTAAGACTTGGACAGGGGCCATTTTAGAATTGCAGCCTCCTGAAGGTGTATCTTTAGGGCAGTTTTGAAAGTGAGTATTAATCGAGAAGACAATAAAAAACAACGATATACACGCCGGTTCAGTGGGCGGCGGTACTTACACCTTTCCTTTGGGTTGTGAGTGATAACCCAGAAGAAGAAAAGTTAGTCGACTATTTACTACCACCACCAGGGTTGCCATGTCCGTTTATTACAAGCGACTTTATGCTTCTTTTTCTGTAAAGTTGCTTGTAAATATTGGTAGTTACGGGTTGCGTTTTTTGGGCTTGTTTCTAAAGTGCAGTTGCTTATTTAGACTTGCTTCCAGAAAAAAATACTTATTAAAACCAGTGGTTCTCAAATATTTTATTTAAAAGAAATGCTCCCTGGCACAGTGCCAGGGAGCATTTGTGTTGTTAGAATGTTTAAAAAAAATATTCCACATTTTAGTGCAAGCTACAAGCTTGTAGACCGGCTATTTCAAATAGCTGATGCATTTAGGTGTAAAGTGCATGTGGCCTGTGCAGGTTGCTTCTTTTTGGCTTGTTTTCCCTAGACCTGGTTGCTTATTTCTTTCACAAAAGCTGGCAACACCGACTACCGCCACACTGCCCACTGCCCACCACCACCCACGCTGGGCAAGACCTGGGATGTTGGTTGTCTAGGAAGTTGACAACCGGAAATGGTTGAATTTGGCGGAAGTACCGCCCAAGGAAATGACGTTGATGCTTTACAAATCTGTTAACATTCTCCGTGAAAGAAACAAGTGTTGTGATTGGTCAAAAATATCGTTTCCGGGGGAAACGGAAATCCTGTCCACTCAGGACTTCCTAGACACTCGCTGCTTTAGGTCGTGACCAGGCTCTTCTTTTCGCAGATAAGTGAGGCTGGGACCGAGGCTAACCACCACCACAGTCAGCAACCAGGAGGACAGGAATCACAGGATATAACTCAATGTAAGCCCCGATAGAGCCCCGTCAAACCTAAATCAGGTAGGAATATTTATTTCTCGTCGGTATTTTACGATTGTAAGCATTGGAGTGAATGCTCGAGGGAGGGACATTTTTAAGTTAAACTATAGAGACAAAGGCGCTGCCTGGAGTTTTGTGCCGATATCATGAAAGAACGACCCGCCCGCGTAAAATTGTCTCCATACAAGTTGTATGGATACAACTCAGCTGATTGTTCAATGAACCATGGCGAGAAGGCGATCATTTCCAAAACCAAGCCTTCAGTACCATTGGTCTGTTAGTATATCAGGTGTAAATATTAGTTACCAGTGATGGAAGAAGTTCACATGTTTTACTTAAGTAAAATTATCAATACTGCAATGTAGATAGATATACTCTGTTACAACTTACAAGTCCCGTATTCAAAATGTACAAAAAAATAAAAGTACAAAAGTATTGGCATCAAACTATACTTAAAGGTAGGGTAAGTGATTTGCTTTGGTTAAAATAAGTGTTAAATAGCTCTATATTCTGATAGTACTCATTGCTATAGAGTGTTTGTTCAGTATTAGGAGTCTCCTTGTCTCTCCACCCAGAAAATGCATTTTCGTTTCAGTTTCAGTTTCATTTCCAATTTTATGGAAGTGATGACACTAAGAAATGAGCAGACAAAATTGGAACTGGAACACTATACAAATTAAGCTTAAAAAAAATGTACTTTCTCCTGATTGGCTGAGATTTTCATCGAAAAATGTATTTCCTGTTTATTAAAGAGCTGGAGAGACAGGGAGACATCTGTTACTGAAAAAACACTATAGCAATGATTACTATCAGAATATAGTATTTTAACCTTTTAACAAAATACTTTTTGTTTTAACCAAAAATGATCACTTACCCTACCTTTAATGTAGGCCTACCAAAAGTAAAATTACTCATTGTGTAGCTCTGGTCCATAGCCTTGAAGGAGTTCTTCAAGGCTATGGACCAGAATGTCCCATTTCACAAGTTCAAAATGTGTAAAAAATGCTTTGAAAATAGACGATCTACAAGCTCACAGCATTGCCTCGCAATGCATTGTGAGCTTGTAGATCTGCTCTTTTCAAATGGCAGAAATATATCTAGGCTGAAGTGGTATAGTCGTCACTAACCACTTCAGCCCTATATGTAGCCTATATATATATAATATATATAGTGTGTTTTGTAATAGTAATCAAAATCTACAAAGTATAAGTAACTCAAGTTTTCAAATAATTGTATAGTGGAGTAAAAGTACAATATTTGCCTCTGAGATGTAGTGGAGTAGAAGTATAAGTATTGAAAAATTCCTCAAAAGTGTATAGGCTACTTGAGTACAGTACTTGAGTAAATATACATAGTTACTTTACAATACTGTTAGTTACAACTATCTAAATGACTGTTTGTGTAAACATACAGGAAGAGTGGGCACCTAAACATTGTGGGCACCTCAATGTTAAAGGAGGGGTTAAGGAGGGATATGAGAATAATAAACCATGTCAATCTAATATACTATATTTGATAACTCTTACTACATGGGGGAAATTTCTCATGAGAAATTAATGTCATCCCTTCTTCTCTTCCAGGGATCAGCATGGCAGCTAAGAACATGATCACACGGAACAAGACAGATCTTCAACACATTCTAATGCCAAACATTACCTTCGTCAGCCAGTGTGTATTTGAAAAAAAGCTACTGGTGCCCTTTGAGTATGCCAACTTGAAAAGCATCTCTCGCCCATTCGAGGCAGCCACTGAACTTGTGGACAAAATGCTTTTCAAGGGGGAGACAACTTGCAGGGCATTCCTGCTGCTGCTACAAGATGCAAAACTAACAGATGTGCTTCCTGAGCTGAAGACAATGCCATGGTACAACCCTCAAACCACGTCTTCAACTGACCCAACCACAAGTTATTTTGATGCAGCTGGTTCTCCTATTCAAGCCACTAATGATTTTAACCTAGCTCCTAACCGGCACCTTGGTACAGGTATAACAACCTACTACATTTACAGCCATTCTAACCTCGTAAGCAGCTTCAAGTAATAGATCTTTTTGTTGTAAATGTGTAATAAGCTCTCACGAATGTTTGTTGTTGGAAATTTGGGGTCTGTGTTGTTGAAAGTAGATTACTTGAGCCAACACACACTAACCCTGATTTTCTTTTCTCTTAAGGCTTAGCTACTCCTACCCAAGAAACTGGAGGAATACTAAAGGTGATGAACCATAGTAATAGCGCCTTGGTAGTGACTTTAGCCATAGTCATACAACGCAGACAATAGTCCCAGTGCTGCTTTTTCCAAACTGAATTATGTTTCCAATTTTACAGGATGTTCTCTAGAAACCAAGACAGGACATACAAGCGGGACCCTCAAGACTACATCCAGGGAAAAGTCTACAAATAGGCCTATGAAGATGACCCTCTATCAACGTCCATCCACCCCAAGCCAGTTAAAGCTGCTACAACGAATAAACCATACATTTTTTAACAGAGTTTTATTTTTTATATTGTATTGATGAGGCGCTCTGATCAAAAAAGATCAAAGTGACCCCTCAGGCCTATATCCTCAAGAACACCATTCTGACCTATTTTGACCTCTGACCCAGCATTAGCCAACCATTTTAACCACATGAACGGTCCGAATTCTGGGAATGTCATGATTAGGGATGCCAATAAAAATTATAATTTCTGAATATTCGTGGCAGTCTCCAATTTCATTTTCGATTTTATATATGTACGGTACATTCAAGAGATAGTTCACCCCTAAAATGACTTTCTATCAATTACGCACCCCATGGAGACTTGAATTCATGGATATTTTGTTTGTGTTTGTCGCATTCCTAAACCAATAATTTGAATTTAAAGATGACCAGCAGTGGTTCCAGTAGGAGACGCAAAGAGTCTCCTTTGTGTCTCCTACCGGAACCGCTGCCTACCTTATTGGCTTAGGAATGCGACAAAAACATATCCATGAATTCAAATCTCCATGGAGTGACTAATCGATGAACTATCCCTTTAATATATTTTTATTGTGTATATTTATGTATCAACATATAGGCTAATACCACTGTACAGTAGTATTTGGGGTGGGGCAGGGGGTATAATAGTCTAAATCCCTAGTCATGATAGAAGAACATTCTGCGAAAATAGATGAAGATTTTTTTTCGCTGTTTGATGTACAAGTATATAGGGTTTAAGTAAGTGGTTATGGATCATTCCCTCTTTGCAGAAGAGGTCGACTTATGCAACAAGGTGGGAATTGTTCATGTGGCAATTTTGTCTGGTGCCACAACACATGGGAAAACCAAGATAGGGCAACGGTTTTCCTGTTAGAGGTTTGAAGCAGCTGTAGCTTATGACGATGCAGCACGCAAAATGTTATTTATTCATAAAAATACCCATGTGATGATATTCGTTTTCCTTAGAATAAATGCACACATTCTGAAACAAAGTATTAGTGAGCACATGAGCTCTTTCAGATGTAAGGATGTGAACTATCCTGTGTTGCCCGTCATTTCAATTAATGTTCACATTTCTCTACGATTCCAGGGCATTGAACACAACAAGAGGGGAGATATAGAAAGAACAATATGCCAAAGGGACATCTATTGGATTTACACTTTAGATACACTTCAGCGGTTCAGCCTGAAGGCCTCAGTGAGGCTGTAGGCTGATATGATTGGTATATGAGATTTATGCCGTAATCCAAGATGATTATTTTCATAATTTCTAGTGTAGAATCTGGGTTCTATCGTTCATGGTCTCCAGCATATAGTTATTTATTTTATTTTAGGTGCATATTTTCTTTGGGTGTCTCTGATTTATGATGGCCACTTAATTAAGGCTGATCCCTAGTCTCAAAGCCCCATTTACTATGTGATCATAAATTGATTTTTTTTTCTATATCACTGTGTTCCATCCCTTTTTAAATATTCTATTGTAAAAGTACTCCATTCAGTACTAAAACACTACAATTCCAAAGAGGTAGAGATTCTACCCCCAGGTTGAGCATGCATATGGGGTGTACAACTGCAAGGTCATTTTGTGGACGTCCATGGATGAACTTTAACCCTAATTGCCTATTTACCTTATTTGAAGCATTTTAATTGCATTACCACTGGTGAATTACAGGAGAATTACGGGCATTGTTGAATAGAAGGTCTAAGAAAATGCCGAAACTAGATAGACCTACATTTATTGTTTTTGGGAGTATTAACTACTTGCATGGGGACATTTAGCACACTCCGGCCACAAGGGTGTAGGATAGGATCTGTTTATGTGGACGGTGATTACGTGCACGTGCACGTGCATACAGTAGTTGGTTTCAGGAGAGAGACTGGAGTGTTTTAGGACTTTGGAGAGACTGATAGAGAGCTACAGAGGTGGAGCATTTGATGTCAATACAGTCCCGCTCAGTCACCCTCTCAACAAAACAAGAGACAACAACCGAGGACAAGGTATCTCGTTTACTCTCTCACACACACACACACACACACACACACACACACACACACACACACACACACACACACAACTTCTATGGATGTGCCATTGACAAATCACTTCATAAGTTCTGCCCTAACACTAAAATATGTATCACATATGTATTCAATTCATATTTATTTGTGTGTGTACACAGCACACAGAGAAGGAGATATTGAGGTGTTAAATTCAAGTTGATTTAACATTCTAATTCAGTTTTGATGGTGTCTTCAACAGAGCATGTCTACATGGAGATGTGAATGCAACATGTCATGGCGTTCTATCTCCACAAAGAAACAATGGCTTTGGAATACTTCAGGATAGGGCTGTAATGATATTCCGGTATGATGGTTCAACTCAACTCAGCTGTAGAACACATGATAGTTCACAAAAGAAAATTCTGTCCATGCATGTGATATAATAATACTAATTTTGGTTCTATTCTGGTGGAGCATAATTGTCTTATGCAGTGGTTCTCAAACATTTTAATGTTAAATACTCCCAGACCGTAGACTCCCATCTGAAAATATGTTGTGCCAGATAAGAGAAGATTTGTGTTAAAAAAATCAAGGTTATTTCAGTCATACACTTTTTCATAAGCGATCTACAAGCTCATGACACTGTGAGCTTGTAGATATGTTTTGATATCCGAAGTATAAAATAGGTTTAGAAAGTGATTTATGATGCTATATTAACTAATTGTGCTGGGGACACCCTGGAACCCCCACAAGGACCCCTGGGAGTCCCTAACCCCTTTGCTTTGAGAACCACGAAAACGATTAGTTTTGTTTTGTCAAGTGCATACAATTAATGAATTAAAAGTAATGTTAGGTTATACAATTATACACTGTATTTTATACCTTTTTTGTATCACAGTATGGTTTTACCAAGGGAATATGTCATATGAAATATATTGTGTATAAGTTATGTTAATTTGGCTTGTGTATTATTTGTTTTTTCAAGCTCAAGCATGAATACATTATAGAGACTTAATTGTTTGGCATTTCTGTATTTTGTCCACTAGGTGTCACAGTTGTGTCTATTTGATCTCTGATCTGTGTGCCGCTGATAGCCAACTCTTTGCCTATGATTGACTGAGTTATCATAATGTTCACCCAGGGAATGCAAGAGAACTGGGCACTTTATCAAGTAGTGGGCCCTGTGCAAATATGTATGTATCTTTGTCTTAAACACATCATGAACCCTAGCATCCCTATTCTGGGATGAACATTTGGCGAAAATAGATTGACTATTTTTGGCAAAGAGAAGGACAAAAGGAGGGAACCAAGTATAGATCCTTGGGGGACCCCGGCCAAATGAGTATACAGGGTTTAAGTGGTTAAGCATTAAGTTTAATATCCTTAAGTATAATTTCATTTATTACCAAGGGTGACCAGTCTGCTGTAAATATAAATGTTGTACACCTCATTATTCATAAGTGATAAGAAATTAGTCTTAAATGTTTTGTTCCAATTTTCATAAACAACGAAGCATGATGGCTGCTACATGTAAATGTCAGTCATTTATGTGTAATAAAAACAAGTTGGCCTACTGACACATAGTTACAGTAGGTGTCACCAATATCTCCCATGCCTCTGTGGTGCATGAGATATGCCATATGTGTTTTGTAAACAGAAGGTTGTTAGTTCATAAAAAAGGATGAAGTTTGTAGAGCAAGCAAAAACAAAGTAAAAGTCGTGTATTAGAAATTTTACTTGAGTAAAATTAGTACCTATATCACAATATACGTATTACGTACAGTACCAAGCGTAAAGGTTCTCATTAAGCAGAATGTCCCATTTCACAAATTGTGCCGAATTTTTATTATTGTCAAAGAAAAGCTGATCTACAAGCTTACAATGTCACATCACGATACATTATGAGCCAAATAGCTGAAGTATAAAATAGGGCTAACATGCTTTTTTTGGTAATAATTCTCTAAATCTGTAAATGAACTTTTAACTAAAGTTTTCAAATAATTGTAGTGGGGTGAAAAGTACAATATTTGCATCATGTAGTGGAGTAGAAGTTTAAGTTATATATATATTTATACAAAATTAAATGCTCAAGTAGGCTATATTATAAGTCCCTCAAAATTATACTTGTAGTTCTCAAAATGGGGTCCGAGGACCCCAGGGGTCCTTGAGGTGGTTCCAGGGGGTCCCCAGAAGAATTGGTTAATAGCATCAAATTCAGTTGAACCACTTTAAATCTATTTTATACATCAGCTATTTGAAAATAGCAGATCTACAAGCTCACAGCTTCTAGATCTGCTATTTAAAAAAAAACGAAATCTTGACACAATTTGAAACATTTGTAAAGTAACTCCCCAGTAACAGCACTCACTCCTCTTGCTACTTTAACACGTCGGGTAATAGTTTGAAACCCTGTGTCAGATCTGTGTGTGTAAAGGTCCTGTCATAAAGTGTTTCTACTTCTCTGAAGTGTGTGCTTTTTGGCGGAGTGTGTTTTGTATCTGTCCCGTGAATGACGTCAGACAACAATCCGCCCCCTCTCTGACCGGCCAGTCAAGTGCATAGTATCTCTCATAGACATATAAAGGTAGACGCCTCCTTCGGCTCTGAGGCATTGGTATCTCGGCAAGCCCAACCCAGTGGTTTCGTTGAAGCCAAAGGGACATGCTGGCCATTTATGGTACTGCAGCTTAAAACGGCGTGGGTGGCACCTTTAGCAGTTGCAGTACGTAGGCGTAGGTATCCGGTCCCATGACGTTAGGGGTTTGGGCTTTTTTTTCTCCTGCATACTGTATATAAAGAAATGGCTGGTTGCCAACTTGCCGGGACTGGAGTTCACGGAGACACACACAGTCACAGAGCACACTGAACCAGAGCGGATGCAGGACTCGCTTTTAAAGAGCTTTCGACGTTCTCAAACCAAAGAGAAAAAACTTGGGAAATTGTAAGAAAAAGAAAGAAAGAATACATGCCTGTGTGCACATTTAGTTTCCATGCACCTCTGTGACAGTAGCAACATCATGTCTAACATTCTCCCTTGTTTCTTCCAGAGGTGGAAAGGTGAGATGGAGAAGCCGAGCAGCTGCTCCATGGTTGAGATGGTACATAACATGCACAATCACCACAGAAAGGACGACGAGGATCTGAGTAATTACTTGGATCTGGATTTTATTCTCGCCAACACGACTGGCACGGACTGTCCGTGTTGTGTGGCACCCATCGGAGTCGGTACGGAATATATGGGCTCTGCTGATGCGCACCTGTACACCACCAGCACCACGGGGAACCAAGTGCCACACTACCCATCAAACGACCACCGCTCAGCGCCTCCACCGTACAGCAACTATGGCATTACGCGCAGCAACAACAACAACAACACAGCCATTCAGAGAAGATTTTACATCAACACGGTGCCGTTTCCTCCCAGACAGGACAATATTATTAACATCGACAACATCAAAGTTGAGCCAAACATGGACAGTTACGGCCCCGTTCTGGGCATGGCGCCTCAGAGCAGGAACGTGTCCTGCATGATGGCCATCTCCCCGCGGGCGGCCAGCAGTATGACCCCGCCACTCAGCCCAGGGGACCACCAGGGGACCACCTCGGACTGCCAGTGCCAAGCACTGATGTGCCACTCCATGAGCTTCCCGCAGAAGTATCATCATCATCCTTCAGCGGCGTACCCACACCATCACCCTCAGCTGCCTTATAACCAAGGGGGTTCGCATCCCTTCGGCTCCATGTACGAGGATCATGTTCTCGGCATGCAGTCTGCAGGCGCGCAGAGAGTGATGCTCACACCGCCGTCATCTCCCCTCAAGCTGCTGGAGTCCAAGCCTAGAGGCCGGCGCACCTGGCCGAGGAAGCACACCGCCACGCACACCTGCACGTTCGCCGGCTGCGGCAAGACGTACACCAAGAGCTCCCATCTGAAGGCAGATCACCAAACTCACACCGGTAAGAACCATTCACAATCAAGACCAAAGATATCTATGGACTAGCCTTGGATCAAGACTATCATAGATGTATTTGACCTTTAAGTCAGACTCGATCAAATACATCTATATGATAGTCTTCTTGGACATTATTCAACGACAAAGGCGCGCAATTACGCATGAATCATAACGGTGTGTATGTGCTGTAGTTTAACGCAATGCTTCCCAAACAGTGGGTCGGGACCCATTTGTGGGGTCGCGGACACATTTTTATGGGTCACAATGTCAAAACGTAAATTTAAAAAATCTAAGATTTTTCAAACGAATTTCATGAAAAAAAAAAAGAAAACATAAATTAGAAAACAAAAATAAGTTCGCTCGCTCCGACGAACTGACCCGTCATTTCCGCAAGCACACACTGGCCACCATCCCTTCCAGTGTCACCTGTGTGAGCGTGCCATCTCCAGATCTGACCACCTGGCCCTTCACATGAAGAGACACATGTGAACCAAATGGACTCATAAGGGACCATTTGGTTCCATTTGTATGCTGTCAGAGTTACGTAAGGGTCAATTTAGAACCCCTAAAAGAACCCTGAGAGTCCCTGGACCCCACTTTGAGAGCCACTGCTATAGCATACATTAAGGTTTAGGGGATCATGGGATCTATTATGTGTATTTTTTTTTGTTCTTGTGTATTTTTTAATTTAAATTGTTCCCTTCATGACCAAAGACTTTTATATATGGAAAAAAGTTTTAGTTTTAGTCATACTCATTTAAATGTATATTTAGTGTGTTTTGTAATAGTAATCAAAATCTACAAAGTAACTAGTAACTCAAGTTTTCAAATAATTGTAATGGAGTAAAAGAACAATATTTGCCTCTGAGATGTAGTGGAGTAGAAGTAAAAGTATTGAAATTTGTAAATACTCCAGTAAAGTAAAAAATCCTCAAAAGTGTAGGCTACTTAAGTACAGTACTACGTTTGTGTGAACATACAGGAAGAGTGGGCACCTAAATATTGTGGGCACCTCAATGTTAAATTGGCTATTTTCCCACGAAAATGTTTTTTAAAAAATTACCTGGAAAAAGGTCTGAAGTAATATATCCTACATGTTTTTTAACATGCACGGTAGGCCTTCATCATTATCAGACCTTGTTTATGCCCATAAGGACTGGCTAGCCACAGGTTTTGTAGCAATTGTAGAAATATTAGGCCTCACATGTCGAAGCATGTTCAAATCATGTATACTTTACATTACTTCAGAACGTTTTCCAAATACTTTGGTACAACCCGTTTTAATATAGTGATGCTTAAATCTCAACTTGTCTCTCAAACTGAACACCTTCCCCAGGTTTGCACGCAGTACCTAACCATTCAGCATACCCTTCAACACAACTATTATAATATGTAGCATATTCAACATATTAGCCTAGTAACATTATAATATTAGCTATGATCTAAATATTCAAGTAAAGATATAGCAGGTTATTGTCAAAAGAAGGGGTATGAGAATAATAAACCATGTCAATCTAATTTACTATATTTGGTAACTCTTACTACATGGGAGAAATTGTTCATAAGAAATGAATGTCATCGATATCCCGTCTTCTCTTCCAGGGATCAGCATGGCAGCTAAGAACATGATCACACAGAACAAGACAGATCTTCAACACATTCTAATGCCAAACATTACCTTCATCAGCCAGTGTGTATTTGAAAAAAAGCTACTGGTGCCCTTTGAGTATGCCAACTTGAAAAGCATCTCTCGCCCATTCGAGGCAGCCACTGAACTTGTGGACAAAATGCTTTTCAAGGGGGAGACAACTTGCAGGGCATTCCTGGTGCTGCTACAAGATGCAAAGCTAACAGATGTGCTTCCTGATCTGAAGACAATGCCATGGTACAACCCAAGAGGGAAATAGCAAGAGTCACCATCTCCGGTTTACTTCCTGTATCTGCGTGACGTAGGTGGACACCTTTTTAGGAGACAGGAAGCAGGTTGGAGTCTATTGATTTCCAATGGAAGAGTGAACGTGAACACAGCTTCTGAACCATTCTCTAGCTCCATGGTCACTGAACTAAATATTGGACCCAATCGTCACAAGACACACAACATTTACAAGATCTTCATACTAAAATGGCTTATTTTAGAGACACAAATCAGGAAACAATAAAATTTGTTATCGACCTTTATCTATCCCAGCAACACACTCTCATGAGATTTGGGAAGATATCTGCAGTCTGACGGACGAGACATAGAGGGCGCTGTCCCTTATTTTAACTCTATGCAATGTCCCCATAAGATTTTCTAAGAACTGATAAACTGAGATTTTGTATGTGAATATAATCTGAAATTTGTATGGACATATTAAAAATGAAATTAAATGTGTGTTCCAATGCTCAATGATACAGTATCATTTTCTATTATTAACGGTCTTGGTTGATGGGGTATGATTTGGGAATCATGACATTTTGCTAAACATTCATGCTAAAACACACTATAGTGTCTATAGTGGTAAAATATATACCTTATAAATAAAAGGCCCTGTTACACTGTTGAGCAGAAACAGGAGCACATCTAGCATAAGACTGAATAATACTGTGTGTGTTTGTGGGGGGAATTTTATGGGTTTCTTAAAAAGCATCTTGCACATCCACATGACGTTGTCAGCCAGGGAGAGGGGAGGGGGAGAAGCAAACCACGCCTACTTAGGAGACCATTTGTAGGATTTGTGTACTATTTTGCCTCTAGTGGCTCCAATTGAGATCGTGTATCTTCGTATATTAACAATCTTTGGCACAACTCTCGAACCACGTCTTCAACTGACCCAACCACAAGTTATTTTGATGCTGTTGGTTCTCCCATTCAAGCCACTTATCTTGATGAATTGAGTATGTGAGGACCGCTATTGAAACAAGCCGTTAGGCTTTTTGGGGCTTTTCAATCCTATCTAGTTGACCTTGTATTTTGAACTGTACTTCCATGTGCTTTTTTCTCTGCAAACTTCTAAATAAAGTATTCAATCAATCAATTAATCAATCAATTAATCAAATGATTTTAACCTAGCTCCTAACCTGCGCCCTGGTACAGGTATAACAACCTACTACATTTACAGCCATTCTAACCTCGTAAGCAGCTTTAAGTAATAGATATTTTTTTGGTAAATGTGTAATAAGCTTTCACGAATGTTTGTTGTTGGACATTTTGTTGTTGTTGAAAGTAGATGACTTGAGCCAACACTAACCCTGATTTTCTTTTCTTTTCTCTTAAGGCTACCCAAGAAACTGGAGGAATACTAGAGGTGGGGCGGCAGTGGCTCAGGGGTAGAGTGGCCGGGTAGAGTGAAGTGGAAACCGCAAGGTCCCGGGCTGGGGGCTCCCTCAGAGTTAGTGTCGAGGTGTCCTTGAGCAAGATGCTGAACCCCTAATTGCTCCCGATGAGCAGGTTGGTATAGCCTTGCATGGTTTCCTCTGCCATCGGTGTGTGAATGGGTGAATGTAATGCACAATCTATGTAAAGTGCTTTGGATAAAAGCGCTATATAAATGCACCATTTAGAGGTGATGAACCATAGTAATAGCGCCTTAGTAGTGACTTTAGTCATAGTCATACAACGCAGACAATAGTCCCAGTGCTACTTTTTCCAAACTGAATTATGTTTCCAATTTTACAGGATGTTCTCTAGAAACATTCCTAGACATACAAGCGGGACCCTCGAGACTACATCCAGGGCAAAGTCTCTGGGCCTATGAAGATGACCTTCTACGACGACGTCCATCCACCACAAGCCACCAGACTAACCAGTCAAATACCACCATTTCCTTAGCGACTGCGATTCTAACAGGAGCTATTACTAGAGCACCCAGCAGGCAAAATCACCCCCCTAAAAATGTGGTATGGAAGAAGGGGGCAAGAAGAAACCCACCACCCAGAAACAAGGCCTTCACCTGCCAGTGTGCCATAATCCTGTTTAACATTTCTTATGCATTCCTTATAGCCAGCAGTGCTCAGAGCACTGAAATATGGTTTACCCAAGAGTCAGATCTATAGTTAAAGCTGCTACAACGAATGAACCGTAAATTTTTTTAACAGAGGTTTATTTTTATATTGTATTGATGAGGCGCTCCGATCAAAAAAGATCAAAGTGACCCCTCAGGCCTCAAGAACACCATTCTGACCTATTTTGACCTCTGACCCAGCATTAGCCAACCAGTTTAACCACATGAACTAAGGTCCCAATTCTGGGAATATCATGATTAGGGATGCCAATGAAAATGAAAATTTCAGAATATTCGTGGCAATCTCTAATTTCATATTCAATTTTATATATGTACATTCTTTTAAAGGGATAGTTCACCCCCGAAATGAATTTCTATCAATTACACACCCCATGGAGACTTGAATTCATGGATTCTTTTCCTTTTTTTCCCCGCATTCCTAAGCCAATAATTTGCTGATAATCCGCTGCCTGCCGGTCCGCTGGTCATCAAATTATTAGCTTAGGAATGCGACGAAAACAAAAACATATCCATGAATTCAAGTCTCCATGGGGTGACTAATCGATAGAAAAAAATGTATTTCTTTGGGTGAACTATCCCTTTAATACATTTTTGTATTTTTATTGGGTATATTTATGTATCAAAATATAGGCTAATACTACTGTACTGTACAGTATAGTATTTGGGGCGGGGCAGGGGGTATAATATTCTAAATCCCTAGTCACAAGTGCCACAACACATGGGAAAACCAAGATAGGGCAACGGTTTTCCTGTTAGAGGTTTGAAGCAGCTGCAGCTTATGACGATGCAGCACGCAAAATGTTATTTATTCATAAAAATACCCATGTGATAATATTCGTTTTCCTTAGAATAAATGCACACATTCTGAAACAAAGTATTAGTGAGCACATGAGCTCTTTCAGATGTAAGGATGTGAACTATCCTGTGTTGCCCGTCATTTCAATGAATGTTCACATATCTCTACGATTCCAGGGCATTGAACACAACAAGAGGGGAGATATAGAAAGAACAATATGCCAAAGGGACATCTATTGGATTTACACTTTAGATACACTTCAGCGGTTCAGCCTGAAGGCCTCAGTGAGGCTGTAGGCTGATATGATTGGTATATGAGATTTATGCCGTAATCCAAGATGATTATTTTTTGTGTAGAATCTGGGTTCTATCGTTCATGGTCTCCAGCATATAGTTATTTATTTTATTTTAGGTGCATATTTTCTTTGGGTGTCTCTGATTTATGATGGCCACTTAATTAAGGCTGATCCCTAGTCTCAAAGCCCCATTTACTATGTGATCATAAATTGATTTTGTTTTTCTATATCACTGTGTTCCATCCCTTTTTAAATATTCTATTGTAAAAGTACTCCATTCAGTACTAAAACACTACAATTCCAAAGAGGTAGAGATTCTACCCCCAGGTTGAGCACATGTGTATTGCATATGGGGTGTACAACTGCAAGGTCATTTTGTGGACGTCCATGGATGAACTTTAACCCTAATTACCTATTTACCTTATTTGGAGCATTTGAATTGCATTACCACTGGTGAATTACAGGTGAAACGGGCATTGTTGAATAGAAGGTCTAAGAAAATGCCTAAACTAGATAGACCTATATTTATTGTCTTTGGGAGTATTAAGTACTTGGGGACATTTAGCACACTCTGGCCACAAGGGTGTAGGATAGGATCTGTTTATGTGGACGGTGATTATAGGCATAACAACATGTGTTTTAATTTAAATGAACGGTAATAATCAATAGGAGGTGGGGACTGGGGAGCATATGGTTCTTACATAATCATTCTGTCTCAAACCCATAAACATAGTTCATAAATGCTAAAGTACATCATCCAAAGAACAGTCTTTGACTTTAGTCAAAGACTGTCAAAAAGTAAATTGAGGAATGATCTTCAGGCATATCCACTTCAGAAGTGGATATGCCTGAAGATCATAAACTTTTTATTGTCATCACAGGTTTCAGGTGTAGAAGAGTGTTTTCAACAGCAATTTTTGTTGAATTCTTTATAGTCTGACAGAAAGACAAAAACAGACACATAGTTTCTTTTCTATGTTGATATATTGAAAGAAGGTAGTGGTTGACGAGACGTTCAAAAGAGGAACTTTTCCCTTTTCCCCCCAAAGCAGTGTTGCCATGTCCGCTTATTATAAGCGACTTTGGGCTTCTTTTTCTGTAAAGTTGCTAGTGGTTGCGGGTGGTTGCGGTTTTTTTGGGCTTGTTTCTAAAGTGTACTTGCTTATTTAGGCTTGCTTCCAATTCTTTTAAAATGATTATTTAAACCAGTGGTTCTATTTTCATGAAAAGGTTTTGTGCCCAGGGGAGCATTTGTGTTTTTTCAAAAAACGTTCCAAATATTCCACACTATTATTGCAAGAGTTTTTTGAAAGAAGATCTACAAGCTCACAGCGCGTCGCTTCGTGACGCTTTGTGAGAAGTTGCTTCTTTTGGGCTTGTTTTCCTAGACGTGGTTACTTATTTCTCTCGCAAAATCTGGCAACACTGCCGCGGCGCCAAAGCGAAACTAAACTACTTCTACTGCTAGTAGCACTACTACTACTACTACTACTAGGCTACTGTACTACTACACGTCTTTTACGAGGGACAACTTGTGACAGTAAGTATTTGAATATCTATCTCACCAGTTGCATCTATGTTCTGAATCTTAGGCAACGCCAGCTTATGCGTTTCTTCTCAGAATCTCAAGGATGTATAAAATGCGAGCATATTTATTATTTACGATATTCGTCACTCGTCAGGTTTTCCAATCCAGCAGTGGTGGAAAGGGTATGCCAATGCATTTCAATGGTTAAAAAAAAAACGCATTGGCAGAATCCGTCCTCTTAGGTAGAATAAAAGTGCGGGCGTGCTTTATGCAGAAGATCCTATTTCACAAGTTTAAAAATGTATACAAATCTTTTGAAAATAGTAGATCTACAAGCTCACAATGCATTGTATCGCGACGCATTGTGAGCTTAGATCGGCTATTTTCAAATGGCCGAAAGTGCTACAAATACAAAAATACAAAGTAACTAGTAACTAAAGTTTTCAAATAATTGTAGTGGAGTAAAAGGTACAATATTTGCCTCTGAGATGCAGTGGAGTAGAATTTTAAAAGGATAACACAAAAAGCCCATATGGGGCTTGTTTCCATTGTGGACCTGAGGGGGGGGGGTCATTTCCGGGATTAAACTTTTTGATATTTGTTGGTATAGGGCATTCCACATTTTGGTGGCATAGCAGTAGAACTAATTTGTCCCCATGTTTGTGCAGAAACTGGATTAAGCACAGTTTAAACAGCCACATTAACGTTATGTAGGGATACTACATACTAGGCCTAGGGAAATAAACAGTATAGGTTAATTTACAGGAGGGAGGAATAGGGGTTTGCTCAGTACTTTTGGACTTGCAAAAGTCGAAACTGAAACAAAGCAGTCCCAGAAGGACTCAGACCTGAAGGCCTGGAATATCACCATTTTACAGTTTTACAAGTCCCTTGTTTGGTGTTATCAGCTTTTAGAGGACATAAAGGCCACACAGGCAGCAAGGCCGGTGTGACCACCAACTAAACAAATGCTAAAGACTGGACCAGGCTTAGTGTACACCACCACTCTGGCCTGAGTGTCTCCAAATACAGGATAAACAGGGTTCTACAGGTTTGCCATCACATAATAGGGGTTAGGAGGATGACAATGGAAAAGGTAAACAGGCTGCACAAGTCACAACAAAGAGCACAACCCTCTGGCCTGATGTTCCCCAGACTGGTTTCTATTAAAGGATTTATTTATTCTCATTCACATTAAAATTATTCAAACACAGGTAATTGAATGCAGATGGCTGGGTGGTGCCTGTTATACAGTCATACAGACTGTTTATTTATACATATAGTGCGTAGTGAGTACACTGTATCAGTACATACACTGTTTATACACAGTCAGTACACTCTTTAGTCTGTATATACAGTTTTATACAGTCATATTACAGTGGTTTTGTATATGTTAATGTTTATACAGCCAGTATGCACTGTTCATATACTATCCGTAGTATACTGTTTATTATTAATAAACAGTACTTTCTGTCATGGTGAGGTGGAATTTCCCCTGCAGTGGGAGAACTTTCAAGCCATGCAGGATTCAGTCTGTTCTCTGCTGTAGAATTAGAATCGATAGACACAGACCTTCAATTTTGTTCATTGCCTGCCTGAAAATTTTAAACATCTATTATATTATAATAGGTCAAATTTAATTACCTTTCATATAACACTGTTTGATGCGTTAGCACAGTTTTTATGTTATAACTGTTTACCTCCCTTTTTTATATGATTTGCATGCTGAGGGTGTTTCCTCACTCAGCCAATATCCGTTGAAAATGATGAAAGTTTGAGTTCAAGTTACAGGAGTGAACAATCACGTCATGATACACAGATATAAATAGTAATAAATTTTAACCAGTAGTATGTGCATTTGGTCTGTTGGTAACCTTTGTAGTATGATGTCTGGCTTAATTCAACTCTTCTAGTCTGTCATCTTTGAGAATTCCTCAACAGTAACATGCATAGTTGCTGCGTATGTGTGGTTTTTCATGGTTGTTATAACTATAACTGATGAATAACCCTACATAAGAGAAGAACGCTGGAGCAGCACAGACTATTTAAGCCTTTTATTGATGCAGTGCAAGTAAAAAATTTACTGACGTTTCGGTCTTTCGACCCTCCTCAGAGTCATCCGGACTGGCCGTTTAAGGCTGAGGCGCAACAGTAGAATCCCTTTGTTTTGATGAATACCCCTGTTCCTCCTCTCTTTAGGTTCAACATGACAGCTAGAGATGCGATCATGCGTAATAAAACAAAACTACAGGACATTCTGTGCGCAGACCCCACATACATCCTTAACAAAGTTGCGGAGAATAAGCTGATAAACACTCGTGAGTACAGAAATCTGAAAATCCACCCGGAGAATGTGGAGGGAGGCATCATCAGACTTGTGGACAAGATTATGGATAAAGGAGAAGACACTTGCAAACGCTTCCTGAACCTACTCCAAACTGATGCTGATATCAAGAACACTTTCAATGACCTGGAGAAGATACAGTGGGACAACAATTCTTGTCCTTTGGATAATGCCTTAAATTATCCCACGCAAGCAAGTCATGGTAGGGTTTCATTACTGTAACATACCACTATAAACAAACACTTCCTTCTAGTCCTAAAACCCCAAAGTGAGTTTGCAATGGGGTTTCCTCGTTCCTGGCCAGATTCCCAATGTTTTTTTTCCCTCATAGATGTTTTAATTTATGCAGAAATTAAGGTCTGTGGTTAACATGAGCTTAAGTTTGTGAGTTTCATGTTTTGTTTTATAACATAACTGGCACCTGTTAATGTCTAAGCTATTACGTGCATTTCTAAACTCATATTGTGTAGTTTGTAAATAGAAAATGTATCTTGTTGAATGAAACTTGATATAATATCATAAGCTTTTGTTTGCCACAGAGCTTATTTTCCTAATTTATTCAAAACTCAATGCAAAACCATTACATTGGAAATCTTAGGTAGAAATAGGAACCCATGGCATAAATGGAACACACGTCACCCATGTAACACTCTAGTTTTTAAAACAAAGTTTACTAATAAACCTTTCATAAAATTGGTATCAAGCCGTTTTATGTTTTGAAATGTAATTTTATTTATCGCCTTTCTCACCCAGATGGTCCTGTCCACAACAAAAGACAGAAGGTAAATGTAAGTAAAAGTATTGAATTGAAACGTTCACAAATTGCACTATGAATGTACTTTAAGAAATATTAATTTTACATTCAGATCGTAGTTATAACTTCTAATTTGACATAACTGCTCATAGTAATACATGCACTGTGGTCTGATTATTCCTGGAGCAGGCATTTTAGTGTATTTGTGGAAAAACTCAAAATCTGTCTCTGTTTTAGGATGATCAGTACAAGTTGACCAGCACACCTACAGGTCTCTGTGTGATCATGAACAATGAGAACTTTGAGAAACCTGGATCTAAACCTAGAGCTGGCACAAACAAGGATGCTGGTATGAATGTTGTCTTGATACTAGAGCACTTATACCATCATACTCCCTTACATCTAAAAATGTAAACATGAGAAACAAACTCTATGCGGCAATGGTAGTGTTTCTTGGGTGGTTGAAGTTTAATGAGTCATGGGTTTGTGTGTTTTTCTCCCCTGCAGTTGATTTGGCACGTACATTCAGCTGGCTGGGCTTCAGGGTGTTGATGTTTAAAGACCGGACCAAGAGCCAAATGGAGGAGACACTGAAACGCTTCTCTTCTTTGAAGGACCTCACTGAGCTACTACAGGAATCCAAAGTATATGAGTGGTCCAGAGAGGGCAAAGAGTTCATTAAGCCCAATGTTGAGATTCTTCCACAGCACGGAGATGCCTTTGTTTGCTGCATTATGAGTCATGGAGACAAGGGTGGTGTTTTCGGGACCAATGGAGAGCTCCTCCACATCGAAGACATAACTAAGACTTTCAATGGAATGAACTGCCCCGTCCTTGTGGACAAGCCCAAGGCGTTCTTCATCCAGGCCTGCCAGGACCAGAAGAGGGTCCAGCTTGGGTTCGAGGTGGAAGCAGACAGCTTTACAGAACTTGAAGATGATGCAATGCCTTCTGAGGTGGCCTGCATTCCTGTGGAAGCAGATTTCCTGGTTGCCTTGTCCACCGTAGAGAATTACATATCCTTTAGAGACCCAATAAATGGGAGCTGGTTCATGCAGTCTCTATGGAAACAGCTAGACAAGGGCTGTCGCAGGTAACTATCAAAATCATTATTAAGATGAAACTTGACATTATTTTATTTAATGAACATGAAACTGAAAACATAAATAAAAACTGACATGAATATATTAAGGAATGTTCGGTAACATTTGACCACCCACCTTCATTGCTACATCATGTACTACTACTTCTTGAGTGTTCTGTGTGTTTGTTACAGTGGTGATGACCTCATGACCATCCTATATCGGGTCAACAGCGATGTGAGCCAGAGGGAGGGATCTTGCTATCCTGGGCGTGTAAAGCAGATGTCTGAAGCCAAAAAGGTCACCCTGAGGAAAAAGCTGGTGTTCACACCGATCTCCAATTGATTCCAAAATACTGAGTATATTCACGCAACACACAAAGCAGTTTGGTTAATGCTGACTGTCCTGGGTAAAGTTAAATGATGTTGTTGACAGGTGTTTTTATATCTCAGGCCTAAATATAAAGAGTGCTTTAAATATTACTATTGAAGAAGTGAAGGAGATGTATAAATACTCACAGCTAAAATGTGATACACTTAAACATGTACACAGGCTTCTACAAAGTGTTTTTGTTCTGTTTTTGGACCAACATTTTTTTTGTCATTAAGAAAGGTATCCATTTTGAACATTTAGTATATAGCATAAAATAATAAAAAAGAAAATATACAGTACATGACACATACAGTATATGACACACATATGCTAAGCGTTTATATGGATGGACTATTGCAATTGACACTTTTAAGCCTAAAATGTTAAGGATCCTTTGATTCACACAAAGAGGAGGTTTCCACCTTGACACACACAATTTTATTTTGCTACAGTAACTCAAGCAAAGAATAATTTTATCCTCCAGCATGATGTATATATAAAAAAAAAATATTACTAAAGGTAGAAACTTGATTGAATTGGGCTTTTATAGGTTTTCAACCAGTAGTATGTGTAGCTGTTCCAGAGAGTGGTTGAATTTTGTGGTATTTGATTTTATTGTTTTTCTGAAAATATGAAAAGTGAATATTGTTTATTTGGGTAATATACTGTATTGTATGTGTATGGAGTATGATGACATAGTGCCTTCTACTGTTCTCTGCATTGTGGCCTGCTGGAGCAGATATCACGTGACACCAATCACAGCAGCATTGGGTTCAGATGTGTGAGCTAAGGTGCTGCTAATCAGAACAAACAAAGTTTCAGAGCTGTGAGGAGCTCTGTTTGTGTCAAGAAGAAAATATAAAATTATAAAAAGTACTAACAATCCTGAATATAACTGGGCAGAAGGCGCACACGGTATGTTATGTGTTATCTTTGTATAAATTGTCATTGTTGTTTTGTACTTTTGTTGTGTGTTTATGCAACTAAAAATTGACATTTCATTTGATAATGTGGATATTTCATGGACATTTAAAAAGATGACAGCATGACTGTCAACAAGGACATTCATAATTCACGTTATAATTCATTGTGGTTAAAAATATTATTTGTTTTATGTCATTTCATTCAGTTTTTCACGTTGTCTACATTGGGTGAAAATAAAAAGCCCTCGTGAACATCAGTTGGAGCGTGGTTTACTCTGCCACAGAAAAAGACAGTTTAGGAGCAGTTATAGTATGTGCTGGTTTTCATATATGGGGAATCCAATTCTGATTTGAGACCAAATGTGAGTTAACTGCTTGAAACTCACATATATTTTGAAATTTGTCATTTATTGGTGAATATCTTTTCCAACTTGCTTGTACCCATGACTTTGTAACATATATCTGCTATAAGACAAATTATGTGTATGTGTCAGTGACAAAATGGGGTTGGCAAAGGCATGTACTGTATCAGGTTTCTAACATGTACATTTGCACCATTTTTGCATTACAGAATGCACCTGAAAATACCAAATGTAACCACCACATAGAAAAGAAATATTTTATACACTTGAATTGAATGAATTGAGCTGGACATGATGTTTTCTTTTAATCTTTGACAAATTATGTAAAAATTATAAAAAAAACTTATTACACTGCAATAAAGGCAATCCAAAATGTTCCTGTATATTATGACATTCTTATGAAAAATACTGGTTACACCAATTGATACAACCTATATAGATTGTGTCAATTGTTCACTTGACAATGTTGCTTCTGCAGTCGAATTCTGTGTCACGGTCAAATTAACTTGGTGTTTTATTTCATTTCACCTGACAATTGATCAGGATAAAAACGTAATAAATTGTGAGTGTGTGTGGGGGTGGGGAGGGGGGTAATTATGTGTGCCAAATAACGAATTAGTAGGAAACCTGTACAATGTTTCTCAAATCGGGTTACTACAGGGGGTACATGAGAGGAAGTGGAAAATGGAATAAAATATATAAAACATATTTAATGACAGTGTTCAGTGACAATGGCAAGATGAAGCTAAAACATCTTATTGTAAAGGCATGTACAGGTTTGTTAAAATGTACAATTGCAATAATGTTGGTAAGTTGGTTTCATGTAATTTGAAGACATTTGCACCATTTCTACACTGAAAATTACAGAATGCGCCTTAAAATGTCAAATGGGCGAGCATGCGTGCGTGTGTGAATTGCTGTTATTGAAGGGGAGAAATAAGTTTCCAAACTTTTTTTGAGGAGTTTATTAATACAATTTAACAGTTTCAACTGAACACTTCCAGTCTTTGTGAAAAGGCCTGTCCCTGAAATCTCATCACAGTGTGGGTTTGATCACTCTGGGTTAGATCGCTAATACCTGAAGTCAAGACAAACCCCCTCATTAACATATGGTTGAAAAAATACAGAAATAAATAATTATTGCGAAATAAACAAAACAAATAAGGAAAGATATGAATACAAATATAAGTGTTTGTCACACATAAATACTTGTATTTATGTCTATTTCTGTGCATATTTCTTTCTTTTCAAATTAACCTGCACTTTTATTTCTGCATTTATTTCTTTATTCTACTTTACTCTGGCCTTATACACCACATTAACTACAGGACTTCTGACACCATTTTGTGTTATTAAATAACATACGCATGAGTCCAACTTTAACGTCTGGATACTATTTATTTAACTCTGCAACAATCACACAACGGTGTGTCCAAACATTGCACAGAACTGGAATATGGGTGCCAAAGGTAAAGCGTTGATACGCTGACCATTTAACAAAATACTGTCTCACTTAGGCTATAAATTATATCAGATCCAACATTTGACACTTAAGTAACCAACTTGTGACATTATAATGTGATTCAAATGTTTGTTGTTTTTCATTATGTATTTTATATGCTGTTTTCAAGGCGTCCTTGAAAAAGAGGGCTTCCCTGAATAAATAAAGGAAAAAGAAAGAACTCAACCAGGAGTGTGTGACAGAGATAATGGACAGCACATATCTCCATTAACAGCAATTGATAGCCTACATTTCCTGGAACTTTGGACATGACAGCAGTGTGGAGCCCAGTTGAATCTGCCAATAGGCCTTTACATACACGCTTTGTGTCTGTGCACATACATGTTTGTTTGTATGATGGAGGGGGAGAGCGAGAGATAAAGAGTGATCTCCCATGTCTAGCGATCACATCTAAATTTGGATTGCGTTTGCTTTTTCTTTGTATCATAAGATAGTAAGACCCACTTCAAAAACAAAACAAATATGAAGAATTTACCAGAAAAGTTATTAAGTCAACTGTAAATCCAAAGATTCGCTTGTTGTCTCAGATTAACTTGAGGATGATTTTCTTGGTGAGGGTGTATTTGGGTTCTGGCATTTGTTTGTAGTTCAGAAACTGTCCTTTGCTGACCTCCCGGTTCACGTGTGTCAGGACACTAAGAATGTCCTCGCCACTGTCAGGAAAAAGTAGAATAGAACATTACAGTGGGAAAATACTACTGAATTCCAGTTTAGACAATATGATGTTCTTATCATGACATTTATATACAACGTTATATTGCGAGGAGGACATGAAAATCAGTCACAACACTTCCCCGTGCATTCTGTGTGAGAGCTCGCTGTCAATGGGGAAAAGGACTCTTCCAACGCAAGCTCTCAGCACCCGAAGTGGGGATGTGCATAAATAATTTTTTAATACTCTATTCTGAAAAATGTATAATCAAACATTTGCCCATTTTATAGTAGATTTCTGAATTCTGTAACGCTCGCTAGCTTAACCAGAATGAAACAACGACTGCAAGAGGTTGAAAGAGAAGGCACTTACACTGTGACAGTGCATATATTTTGTAGGTCACAACCGCATGGTTTTCACATCGTAATAAGGAAGAATCCAGCCTTTCTTCTGTTTTCTTACCACCAGCATCAAGACAGGTTCAGTACAAATGTAACTGCCTGTAGATACAAGGTGAACTTCTAAATAAGACCTGTTGATTAATACTATGTGAAACTTGTAATACACAATTAGTAAACACAGGTCTTGAAATCCACCTACTGAAAGTCAAAAATCTCCAACGCAAGCTCTGGGCACACAGAACGCATGGGGAACTGTCGTGTCATATTTCACATGTCCTCCTCACATCAACATGAATTACGAAAAACATCAACAAAGTTTCCCTGTAAGACAATTCAGTTTGTGTTTGTGAATGAATCAGCAATATTCTGTCCCCTTTCAGATGTCATGTAGTTGTGAAGTATGCAATCTTTTCAACTCTATGTTCACTTTTGAAACACTACATCCACCTTGAATCAACATCACTGGTTTGAGATAATAAGCTAACGGTACTCTCCTCGCAATGGCTTATTTTGTAAAAAAAAAAAGCAGTGTTCTACGTAGAGATGAGCATGAGCATTAATTAATTAGTGACCTAAAGACCTGCGAAGACAAGCCATAATACATCAGCACTAATAATTGATGAAACCTCCTTCTCACCTGGCTGCTGCTTTTTCAAGTTGTATGCACAGCTCCTGGATGTAGATGGAACCTTTTTTAACATTCCGGAAGGATTTACATTCCTCTACGGTCGCCATGCCCATCAGGAAGTCCGCGTCCCATGGAACCGACTCGGCCAAGACCGGACCTGCGTCTTCCTCTAAGCTGCTCCGTCTGTCAGCCTCTTTATCCCTTCGCGTGTGCGGCATCGCTCCTTTCTGATAATCGCTCCCCTGGCACGCCTGAATGAAGAACATTTTGGGCTTCCCCGCCAAGGTGGGGGAACGCCCGCTTGTGAAGGGCCGCGTCAAATCACGGAGAAGCACCTTCTCGCCATCGGAACCGAACACGCATCTCATCTCCCCATGAGACAGCACACACACCACCTAAGGCCAGACGCAGAATGGCTCATTACTGTTCAGAACATGCACAGTGAAAGACTGACGCCTCTTTGGAGATGTAGAACACCACGTACCAAAGCATCCGCCATCATGAAATTTTGTCTTCCTAGCTCTTCCAGCACATCATGTATGCCCTTTCTTGACTTGTTGCTGTGTACCGTCACCTCAAAGCCCAGCCTGGAGAACACCGTACTCAGAGCCCCTGTGTGATACAATATGATAGACAAATTCATAGAGAGATAATGTTATACATCATCAAGGCACAAATCATAGATGACTTTCAGTATCTATTAACCCATACCCCAAACACAAATTTGATCAGATCACCAAAACAGGTATACATACTCTCATCTTCCATTGTTCCTGGTCGGTTTCTCAGGTCGCACCCAGAAAATATCTCGTTGTTGATGATCACACATGGCCCACGTGGATTATGAGTCATTGCGTAATCGGTCTGCAGGATCCATGCATACCCACACACAAAATTCATTTTAAGACAAATGTAATATTACAAATGTCATATTACAGTATATAACTTTAAAAAAGGGAGCTCAGAGCAGAGCATTGTCGGCAGGGGCAGAGCTTTGGGTGCAAGCAACTCAAATAATAAATCCATATCCACCATGATATATTCTATTAAATAACTTGAGCAGAGTAATATAAGAGTAAAAATTGAATCCTTATTTTCCATTATGCAATTGGACAATAGTGCTGATACATGTAAGAAGAACAGCAATATGTAACCAAAATATGTGTCAACACAAAGTTAGACCAACTGTTATTTGGGGGGGAAGGTCATTCCACAGAAAATGATCTAGGCTGCTTGGAGCATTGGACCAGGATGCTGTAGGGAAGGGAGAGACAGATGTCCTGTGTTTGCTGATCCAAGTGTGCGGTAAGGGGTGTATTGGTGTATCATGTCCTGAAGGTAAGGGGTGCCATGCCATTGATTGCAATGCCAACACTGATCTGTTGTTGCTGTTTTTACAGGCATAATACTCTAGATTTATTTTTCTCTTTAGGCCTAGCATCATTATACTGTACGCCTATATTTAAAAATTAAAATTGTACTATTTCCGATACCATCAGGGCTGGTTATATGATTTGAGTTGCACCTATATGCTGGAAAGTTAGGCTCTGACCCTGGTACTGCTGAAAGAGTGTTCAGCTTGTGCACTGCTCTTAACATAAAAAAGACCAAAATGTAAAGTAGTTGGTAGTTGCTCATAACATCTATTGAACATATTCTTTTTTTTTCTTCATTATTTGATCATTATTTGATAATCATACCGTATTCTACTGGAATGTCTAGATTGTTGGTCATTTGTGCCTGGCAACCACTGAAGCTCAACTTATGACTGTGGGTAATTTACCTAGCCTGGTTCCAGACGAATCTGCCATTGCAAAAAAAATTGCCCATGGCAGATTAGGTCTGGCCCCTCAATAGAGATTGGATTTCTCTCACTCCGAAGTTGTGAGGGACCAATCAGGGTCCAGTATGCAAATATGGGGCGGGTTTATCACCTGAGGCATTTTTTTTTTGCCCCTCGGAAATGCAGGTTTCACACAGAGATTCCAGACTTATATCTCTACGCAGTGATATTAGTCTGGCCATAACAGGCTAATATTTACCTGAGTACGAAGTGAGGCAGGCTCTGTGTTTGGCTGAGAGTCAAGACAAAGACTCTGTCCTCCTTGACCTACAAACAAGAATACATATCAGTTCAATTGGCATGTTGTTCAGTGCACATGTGATCATACTGATGGTGAGTATTTCTGACCAAGTACCTGTAGCCATCAAGTGTCCCGCAACTAATAGTGGATAACATTACTATATACTCAAAAGGGTCAACAGTGACACCATGTGGTCAGAGGGAGGCAATAGCTTTATGTGGTTTTGTAGGCCTCTTCATTATCTTTTAGGCTTTGAAGAGACAGGCTTGTAGGAGTTGTATTGTGAGACCAATTACTGTACATGTTTCATGTGTCTGGCACTTATCTTAAACTGTGACTGTGTCTGATGCATAATGGACTGAACCATAAGAAAGGCCTTCAAGTACGTGTGCATGAATAAAGCTGCACCAAAAATAGCAGATCAACAAGCTCACAACGCTTCGCTGTGAGCTTGTAGATCTGCTCTTTTTGGTCCACGACACCGACAAACAACTAAATATAAATCAGCGAGTCATTGAGTAAGATAGAGGGAGAAACTTACTGCTGGGCAGAGATTCTGATATAGATAGACCCTGTAATGATGTTTGAGCACTGAAGTTGCCAGCTCTCTGAGGAAAAACACAAGCTCAATCCCATTGGTCACTGACAAGAGGGTTTATTACAGGGATAAGATCAGTTGAATATACACACTACATACAAGTTTTGCACAAGACACTGACATTCGCATTCATTACCTGATTGTCCATGCTAATATGGGGATGCTGGCGGCTGATTGGGTGAACTGAGGGTCGTTGCTGTGGTACAGTGGTGCCTGCAAATAAAGATAATGCATTTTTCTGCAATTCAACATTGATGACATGTGTTTGTGTGAGAGTGAGTATGTTTGTTTTACCTTCTCTGTGTATTATTTTAGCCAGTTGGCTATCACACTGCTCTAGTATTGTTTTGAGCGTGTCCATGTTCTCCTTAGATAGCAAACCTTTCTCCTCCATTTCAGCCATCACGTCCAGTGCGGTCTGAAAGAGAGACGGACTGCTTTTATTTTGGTTTATGTGAACATGTGTCCATGAGCACATACGCAACACCCCACAGCACATTTTGACACTCGAGGAATTATTCATTATGAGTGTGTGTCTGTGTTTGTACTATATATATATTCGTTGAGACACACATATAGGTATTTGCGGGTGTGGCCATTGTCTTGGATGTGCAACAACACATATCAGCGTTATGCTTGTGAGACAGATCGAACACAAATATTTCTATATTAGAGAAAACTAGAGTTATTGTAGTGCAGGGACCTGCAACAACTATCATCTTATTAAAATGAAGACAGGATGTCAAAATATTAGTTTTTTAGTTCGAGTCCCATTCCCGACGGCCTTGTCTCTCTGCATGTCTCTCCCCCTTTCCTGTCAGCCTACTATCCTGTCAATAAAGGCATAAAAGCCCTAAAATAAATTTTAATAAAAAAAAAATATATATATATATCTGGGGCTCTAATGCATTCAGTGTATCTACGATAAAGACTCACAGTACAAGACTCCAGCTGTCCCCGGCCCAGCTTCTGGCTCAATAGATACTTCATCTTATCCAAATTCTCTTGGGTCATGTCCTCATGTATCTGATACAACATCACCCTGAAAAGAAGAAGAACAGACGCTTTTTTCTTGTGTGTTTGTAAGAAACGCAGTTATGTGGTATTGGAATGTAACTTCATACTTCATATCGTCGCTGTCGGGTGGAAACCTTGTATGTCCAAAAACATAACTTTTCAGGAAATGGAAAAAAGAACCTGTGTGGCAATGGTTATTATCAAGTCACAACTTAAGCTCACGTTAATGCTTTTTATTGGTTAAATATTTAGATAACTTCCAACTAGGCATGCCTATTTTGGGCATGTAATCACAGAAGAACATTTTCACAAGGTGTCGCGATGCAGCGCATTTTGAGCTTGTAGATCGGCCGTTTTTGCTACTTTTGAGCAACAGTGTCGTACGAACACAGGAAAAAAAAACATAAAAATATTAAATATGGAGATACAAGGTTTCTGCCCGACAGCAACAACAGGTTTCTGTAGTACCTGTAGTGTGACAGAGAGGGACTTGCATCTGTTTGTGGGTCAGAACTCGCGTCTGTTCGGCTGCTGTCTGTCTCCAAGAGGTTCAGCAGGTCAACTCGACCAATAGTCTGGAGTAGTTCAGAAAGGAAGTGGTGGTTCTCTAGGAGGTCTTTCTCTTCTAGTCTCTGGAACAACTCCTTTGCATCTTTCACCTGGAAGAAAACAGGGGGGGAAAAGCTAGCTTGGTCAGCGCTCGGGTGGCGCAGTGGTAAAGTATCTGCCCACCACTGGGGAGGTTGTGGGTTCGACTCCACCGCGGTGCATCCGGCTTTGTCGAGCTTCGAGGATTAGAACGAAGGCTCTGCGTCCTCCCGGTGGGCGCTCCTCACTGGCAGATGAGTCAGTAGGACACAACAGCAGTGACAACACAGAAATGTGTGTGGGGAGGAATTAATTAGCATAACGATTACATTGGGGTGAAAAGGGGGTAAAAAGCCAAAGAAAGTTGCTAGCATGGTTCATAACTTGTCCAAAACACAACAATGGCGCAACAAAGAAGCATTTCATTTTAATGTGGTGGTCATGCTGTGGCCTGGACCTTTTGGAATTTTCTCATTTGAGTAAAACATTTACAAAGATCCTGGCCATCAGGGAAGCTGTTTGGAATTATGGAATATCAAATAGCCTACTTAACCTCTAATGTTTATTCAAATAACTATTTTTGAGGCATCTTTAAATTTCCCTATCAGCCATGGCATCTTCCTAATATTTCTGTTTGGTGCTTATGTGGGCTACAGCACAAATGTGGACTGAAAACACACCTTCTCCCTGCGTTTCTTCTTCAGCACGTCACGACATAGGAAGCACAAGGCAGCGACCTCAGAGGAGTCCAACTCCTCATCGATGTGACAAAGAGTCAACAAATTCATCACTCATACACTCTTGTCCTATCAAAGAAATGGGAAATGGGGTTTTTAGGATTAGTTAAGGGAGGTTCAATGGGAGACGTCTGGGGGGACACGTACAAATTCAATAAGGTAAATTAAACCTGGCTGATAATGCTGAGCAGCAGAGATACGAATTTTCCGTTTATCCCCCTAGGAAATTCCCCGGTTGGCGCAGTTGTTGAGGGATATGGGAATACACGTTCATTTAAAAACAAACAAGCAAACAAACTTTTATGTTTAATGACAAACTTTACCTAGCCCTGAAACATGACTGTCATACTAGCTGTAGAATACAACTCTCATAGACGTATTTATGATTCTGACGTTTTCAATCTACGAGAGTTGTAGGGTTCAACGCCCCATGGAGACAGGGACTTTCTGCACTATGCCCCGTAGACACTCCAAACATGTACAAATTGAAAATAAAGGTGCTTAACCCCAGGCCCCACATGTTAACTGTCTCTACGCGGTAGTAGTTTAATGTAATAATCCATATCTTTCAATAAAGAAGTGTTTTAATGCCGTCTGTGGCCGATTCTGTCGGAAGTTCCCAATGGGCGGTAGTGACGGGGCGCATCCGGTGAAACCCGGAATTACACTAAATGTAAACAGGAAGTAAACGAGGGTGAAAAAATGGCGTTCGGCCACAGACGGCATTAAAACACTTCTTTATTGAAAGATATGGATTATTACATTAAACTACTACCGCGTAGAGACAGTTAACATTTGGGGCGTGGGGTTATTTTCAATTTGTACATGTTTGGAGTGTCTACGGGGCATAGTGCAGAAAGTCCCTGTCTCCATGGGGCGTGAACCCTACAACTCTCGTAGATTGAAAACGACAGAATCATAAATACGTCTAAGAGAGTTGTATTCTACAGCTAACTGTCATACCATGAGAGACGAGCGTCATGTGAACCATGGCTAAAACTTTACCCAGAGTTCAGTCAACATTTTAGAGCTCACCTTTTAGTTGAAACGCCTCTTTGTCCGTTTACAGTGCTTGAGAAAGCTTTTCTAGTTTGAATCACACGCTCAAAATGTGTTATAGTTCTAAAGTAAACAGTCCGTCGTTCAACGATCCTTCCTTTATACCACTGTAGCCGTCTGTTACTGTTTTAGTTTCAGTTTGGTTTGAACAGAATTATCATTGGCTTGACAGAGATGCCCCGCCCAATACACATGACACACGCACTCAGGCAGCCAGTCAGCCTCACACTCACAGCACAGCTGTATTTACACTGGAGTGTGTTTGCTCTTTACCGTCTATACGGTTTGCACTTTGCACCCAAGGGTGAAAAGAATTCTACACATGTTGAAGTCTGTTACTTGACTTATACATTACTCATGTAGAGTTAGTGTAAGAAATATTGCTTGTATTTTGAAGACTACCCTTAACCCTTCGCAATCAGTTACTGTGAAAGAATCAAGAACTGAACCATACCAACCAGTCCCCTCTCCAATTAAGCAATGCCCTGAGCCTATTTTCTTAAAAAGAAAGCTTGCTCAACATTGTCTTTATAAGGAGGTTGAAAACAAACTTAAATTGCCTAGAATGTTCTCCTGTTTGTTCATGAAAGTACAGTTACACACTTTTGAATGTAGCCTACATTAAAAGGTAGGCTGCAAGTAGGCCTATGTGGAAGAAGCTGCACAATTACAATAAACCGTACTCATAATTAGTTATTTTCCACCCCTGCTTACATTATTAGCCTACTGCAGGCTGTACAGACAATATCATACTTTGAAGCACCCACACAATGTTGGAAACAACTTTATTCATACCAAAACATTTATGAATGCTACTCAGCTCAAAGGAAGTCTTAGTCTAGCTCCCATTTCCATCTACAGTGTCACTCATGAGTAAATAAATACAAGAGGGAAAATATACTTAAGCGTAAGACCAGTGCTTTTAGGTCATCAAAATCCTAAAACAGAAAAGCCTTTTACAACTTCCAAAATGCACAGTCGGACATATTCTCAGATCAAGGGAGTTTTGAGGTTTTGTCCCAGGGCACGACGGGAAGCAAAGGGGAGGAAGTACTCTCTTGCGAACATAAAGATGTCGTCTGGCTTCTTTAGCAACAGGAGCTGCAGGAAGTCAGCCATGAGGGCACGGAGCTCAGGATGCTCTCTCAGGTAAGAAGCGTGGTCTGCCTTCAGTTCTTCCTGTGACGCAGAAGTACACAGATGTGGAAAGTGAACCTCAGAATCTTTGCATGCTGACTTCTGCTCTCGTCAAACATTACTGCCTAACCTTTTACATACCTTTCTGTCCAGAAACTTGGACCGCATCTGCATGTCCTCCTCCCACACCAGAGGTCTCTTTTCAAAGACCAGTTTCTCTTCCATCAAGTCTAGCACACACAAATGCAAGACACAAAACACACATACACAAAACGTCGCATGTAGGCTATATGTGAATGACAGATTTAATTTACACATAGAAGACATTGTCAGTGTGTTTCAGCTGATGATATTAAACAGATGCATAATGGGAAGTCATTATCATGGCAAATGCTATTGCCACACATCTACTGAAAAGCTGTTTGACATGCAGAGCTCTTGCTTTAAACTTAAAATGTTTCTTTCCACTACTCTGGGTCTTGGCCAATTAACACCTGCTAAATGCTCAGCACGGGAACATCAGCAAAAATACTCTCCATTGAAAAATAATAGGTTACCTGTTGTAAGCTCTGAGGGTGGTAACACAAGCTTCATGGTGACTGGAGATCCTATCTGGACTCTACTGGCCAGATGCCTGATCAGAAAAACATTAGATTGATGAGGAATATCATTAGTGAGTGAAATGCATTACAATGGAATGAACAACAAAACATCACAATATCTCCTTTTGCGTTAAATTAATTAATTAAGACATTATTATTATTATTTACATTTTCCACAATGAGACCATGTACCACTTAATCCCAATATACTTTGTCGTACGACAAATAACAAAAATAGCGGAGCTCACAATGCATTACTAAGCGTTGTGAGCTTGTAGATCAGCTATTTTTGCTATTTTAAATAATATATAAAATACGAAGGCCAGAGTCCCCAAAATAGAAATGCCTGGGAGGTTAAAAGAACTCCACTATTAACTTTGTTTTAACACAAACCCACTGATCGTACCCATCAGGCAGGAAGTAGCAGTGCCATGTGACGGCCATGTCCTCCACAGAGTCAATCTTCCTCTCCAACCCGAACACCTCCACTGTCTCACACCCAGTTTCCAGCTGCTTTAGTCCCAACTCACTCTGAGCCACACACAGACAGACAAACACACACATAATGAGACTAAACTGGCATTGGGTTTCCAGGATGAGACAAAACCAGTGGACATCCAACGCTGGCCTCTGGGATCCCCTAGTACTGCACATTTTCTACCCTAAGTTGTATCTAGGTGGCGGAGCACTGTGCACCTAGATACACCATATACAATTACTATTAAATTAGTTAGCATGTTGGTTGAATTAACTGTGAGGTAGAATAACGATCCTGCAGCAGTAGTAGGGATAGCTATGGGTGGTGGTGACCACTGTAGTAAAATATCCAGAAGGAAATCATAGAATCATAGGGAATTCAGGTCTTAGCATGCATTCATACATAAGGCAAATACATACTTACATAAATTGTGTGGGTGAGGCGTGATTCCTGGTCGAGGGAGAGGAAGGTCATGTTGTCCGGAACCTTCCTCCTCAAAGCAAGGAGCCGCATCAGCAGTAGATTGGCGCCCTCTGTTACCAGTCCTCTTAGAATGGACAATGGATAAGACACGCTCTCTTTTGTCACCTCCTATACACCGGCAAGCACCCATACATATTACTATGGTTATCAGCTGCGATAACATAATCATGTTTGTTACCAGCTGCGACCTTGTGGCTGGTTTTGTTTTTCAGTTAGTATTTATGTCTGTGTGCACAGATTTTGTCACCACAATAGCATCACAACCGTGCAAGATGCAACGAAACTATATGTGTAGTTCAGGGGGGACTGGAAGTAGAGGTAACAGTTACTGGCCAGGTGATATCATTTATAAAACTATGGTTTTCAACTATTTAACAAGTACCTAATTGAAAACAACTTTGGTGACCCCCTCTAAGTAATATTCTACCCTCAGTCTGGAGACTGAAGACAGAGCAACGAAGGTCTCCAGCCAGAACCGAACCAGGGACACTGTGATGGATGATTATTTGATCCATGCACTCGGGTACAACAATCGGGTACCCTGAATTTGTTGCTTTAACTATTTAAGTCCTATTTTATATTTTCAAAATATTCGCATATTTCCCTGGCAACAAATTAGATTAAAACCTTTGTTAAAAGACAGGACAATTTCTGAATCTCAAGTGTTCAGGGAAGTTTGATCTTCTCATGCCATTTTCCCTCTCACCTCTCCTACAGAGGTGACTTTGTCGATCCTCATTTGGCCATTGTGTTGTGACATATGACATCTCCTGTCCAACCTGTGGCCCTCAAGCTGCAACATGGGATTGATTGAGGCTCGTTGAGGACAGGAGCAGAGACATTTTAGATGAGAACAACACATGATAAAAGAACAGATCAAACATCTTGGACTTTTCTGTGTAGCTGGCATATTCAAATAAATTGAATGACTGACCTTGACATACTCGTGGTGATCTTGTTCCAAAGTCTCCAGGTCAGTTGATAGGTAGGCTTGCACATTTGGAAAAAGGAAGAAATATTTGTAGTTACACAAAAAGTGTTTTATTATTATAAACATGCAAAATGGAAAGCATCACCCCCTGCCAGGGCTGCCGACACAGGGGGAACATTGGGTCAGCTGACATGGGCCCTGGGTCAAGGCCCTGTAACCTTTAAATAATCTGCTGGAATAATTTGTCAAAAATACATATTTACATAAAACTTGTTATTTTTTTAATCTACACTTTTCCTTGACATAGTGGACATAGATTAGCCTATTAGGCTGTTTTTCTTGTGCAGTCAAGAAAAGGTTAGTAAAGTTGAAATCATTCATTCCTGTATGCATAACAATATGCTCAAGATGATTATTTTGCTCAATAACATGGGGAGTGGGCATAGGCTATATATAGGCCTATGCCCTAAAACATTTTTGCATATTTATATTTTAAATATTGACTGTGGTGTGATAAAAAAAAATGTACTTAATACCAAAAGTAGAAAGTAGCAACTCATAATGCAGATTGTCCAATTTCACAAGTTTTCAAAATGTATTAAAGGCTTTTGAAAATAGCAGATCTACAAGCTTGCGATGTGTTGTGAGCTTGTAGATCGTCTATTTTCAAATAGCCGAAGTATATATATAGGGTTATATATAAGTGGTTATGTATGTTTTGTAATAATAATCAAAATCAACAAAGTAACTAAAGTTTATAGTAAAAAAGAATAGTAAATAATTGCAGTGGAGTAAAAATAACAATATTTGCCTCTGATATGTAGCCTAGTGGAGTAGAAGTAAAAGTATTGCAAAATACTCCAGTAGGCTAAAGTAAAACATACCTCAAAATTGTACTTAAGTACAGTACTTGAGTACAAGTACTTAGTTACTTTACACCACTGCTACCTGTCCACCCATATCCTCCAACACCCATCACCTGTGATTGATGTTCCACAGGGGGTGCTGTCAATGGCTCCCTGGCTCTGGGCACGCAACAGTAAACAGGGCTTGTGGAACCTGTTGGTGACCTCCACTGTCACAGTGAACTGTCCCAGCTCCCTGCCACCCTCTGACACGGTCGCCAGAGAATCAGAAAACACACACTTTTGCAGCTCAGCGACCTCTACAATGAAGAGAAAGGGACACAGTTGGAAAGAGAGATAGATGGATCATGGGTTACCTCCAGTGGTGGAAAAAAGTACTCAAATGTTTTACTTAAGTAAAAGTATCAATACTGCAATGTAGGCCTAGAAGTTAAAAAAAAGTAACTACAGTAGTAACTAAAGTTTTCAAATAATTGTGGAGTATAAGTACAATATTTGCCTCTGAGATGTAGTGGAGTTAGAAGTAAAAGTACCGAAAATTGGAAATACTCCAGTAAAGTAAAAAATACCTCAAAATTGTACTTAATTACATTACTTGAGTACTTATTTACTTTACACCACTGGTTACCTCTGCTCATGGAAGCAACTGCAAGCAACGCCACCACTGGCCACAGTGAGCTGCTACACAACACATCAGACCGTGCAGATGCAGATCAATCTTTAAACATTTGTGTATATGTGTATTGTGTGGAGCAATTTACCAATATTGGCCAGAAAGCTGATGGCTTCATCAGAAGCGTTCAACACCTCGACTTCGGGGGGCCGCTCTTCCGCTCTTGCAACCTCGTCCTCTTCTTCAAGTGGAACTTCCATCTGTCCTGATTTTTTTTAATTGATTGAATACTTCATTAACAGTTTGCAAAAAAAAAGTCACGCTGGCACAGATTTATACAAATGAATACTAAAATGATAACCCAGATAAGCCCCACCCTCTTGTTTACATGAAGGTTCTGTGTATTCAATTCATCGAGACATTTAAATACAATCAATAATACAATATTATGCATTCAGTCGGCTGCTGACTCGTTGATGCAAACTGATATTGAAGTACCTACTTTTTCTTTATCGTTTTAAGAAAAGCATTGAGGCGTCTTAGGATCGTCTTCTTAGCCTTTACCCGAAAATAAGACGAAATTGTTGCCTTGGAAACCATAAACTTGTAGCCTATCTGCGCAGCCATGTGCGCAGTAGGCAAGTCTACGCACCGATATGTCAGTGGGTTGCTATGGGAACAGCTTAGCAGGTCCAAGTTTATTCCATGTCATCTACTGAAAACCCCTGCAACGAACTACCATTAAGTTTTATTTCCAGAAATCTCAAGGAAAAAATAGCCTAACTGAAAATGCATTTAAGTTTTAAACTAGTGAGGAGGATTATAATGTAGTCCTAAGGTCTACATGAAAAAAAAAAAGTTATAACATGTGGTTGCCTCAAGAGGGCACTTGGGACATGTGTTGAGCTGTGTTCGATCAAGCCAGCTAGTTGGAAACCCTTTCTCTCTGTTGTCTTTCAACTGGAGATACACTTCCCACAACTTCTGTTTAGACACAACATGGACCTTTGTTTCTAACCTTATGCACCTTATGTCTAACCAGGCAAGAATAGGTGTAAAATGGATCTGCATCTACAACATGATACATCTCTACACTACACGTAGGCTACTGTATGTTGGTGGATCCTAGTAGAAACCTGGGTTGGTTTCCCTGACTTCTGGGCTTTTTCTGGAAGATCACAGCTCTGGTCTTTTCCAGATTTATTGTCAGGGCCCAGGTCTGATGTTCAACATTGTGTAGGTGATCCAGTTGCTGTTGTAGTGCTTCCTTCCTAGCCATGGCCAGCAATATTAGATTTTCTGCCAGCAGTATAATGTAATTTGTGTGTCACCAAGCACCATTATGTGTTCTAGGCTCTAGGGAGCTGAAAATGCAAGCCTGTCTCACCCCTCTGCCTAGTTCCCAATTTGTATTTGTTTGTTTGTTTGTTTGTTTGTTTGTTTGTTTGTTTGTTTGTTTGTTTGTTTGTTTGTTTGGTTTTTTTTATTATTTGTACAGGCTACAGTAGGCCTACATTGTTATAATTAAGTTTTGCCTCCCTCATTTCCAATACATTTTAAAATGGCAAATTGAATCACATGCTTTTTATCTCCACAAAATGGAAGGCAGGTGGAGGTTATGTTTTTGTGTGTTTGTTTGTGTCTGTCTGTCTGTCTGTCTGTTTGTGTGTCTGTCTGTAGCTAATCTCGCAAACTTCAAGATTGATCAGTGTCAAATATTGTGTGCAAGCTGCCAGCAGGCTAAGGAACTCAATTCTGGAATATTTTTCAAAAAGGTCAAGGTCAACTATGTTATTTTTGTTAATATAAAGAAAACATCACATGGACGCACCTGGGACGTTGTAATGATTTTATTCTCTAGGTCATTCAAAGTCTGGTCAGATGATGAGAGAAGTTCATAGGAAGACACAAGGTGATGTCTCAGTTATAGCAGCATAGAAGAGGAGCGATCGATCGGGAACACATTGAGTCTCAAACAAGCGTCCAAGTCAACATGTTCTAATTTATTGAAAGACAATTGATTTTTTTTTAATTTTCATATATGTGACAAGCAGTCACATATATACATTGACAGAAGTCGTGTTGGACAGCCCACCGAGGCGGTCTCGTATGGGCGTAGCTATTACACAAATAAATTATGCCTACAGTATATGTGCAAGTGAGTGAAGTGCAAAAGTTCATCAGATGAGATAAGCGAAGACATCGGCAGGGCCCCTTTGCCACATCCTGGATTGTCAGACAGATGTGCTGATGGGAGGAAGTGCTGTGGCTTTCCAGAGACCAGAATTGAGCAACGTCGTCAGGTTTTCACCACGGGAGCAAATGGCCTCCCGCATTTCTGCAAACATGTAAACAGTTCTAGGCTAGCGTTTTACCAAGAAACGTTAGGGTGACAAGGGGACAGGAAATAAGGTTAAGAAGCACTGCACCTCAGCACTTCCATCCAGGACAGGTTGCACCCCTAACATAAAGAAAGCCAATTACTTTTTAATTATGTCAGTGATGTGAAACTGCATACGAGGAGTTAGGTAAAGAAAAGTTAGGTAGAGGAAAGAGCATTGTATATTATTCACAACAGTTGTATCATCAGTGTTGTAGCCTGGGGTCATCAGTGTTTCGGGTCTCGCAACAACATACACCCTCGCCCAGGTGACCCAGCCGGGGTTGATCAAGCCCGGACTTACGTCCCAGTAGCTACCGGTTACATGTCGGCTTTCCGACATGTCGCCTTTCCGACGGTTACTAACCCTATACCTAACCCTAACCCTAACCGCACGCGGAAGCCACGTAGTCGGAGTAGTTGGATGTCGAAATTATGAGCGCAAACCGTAGCTACCCACGGTCAGTCCTCTTAGGGAAAGACAGGGCCACTCAATCCGCTTCTCCGGAACTACTCTGCCGGGACTGGGGGAGGCTCTGGCACGTGGAGGGACTAGGCTCTGTGGGTGGCCTCCTGGCCGGGCTCCTCCTTCGTCTCACCAGGTCCAGGACCTGAGCACTGCACCAGACTCCCCCCAATCCAAACATTTCCTTCAGGCGTGATGGTTTCTTGGGCCGTGGTACTGCAGGCTCCACTTGCGGCTTGCTTGACTGGCCCTCCTAAAGGCCTCACCATGGATTTGTTGGGCTTCTTCCTCACGGAAGACACAGGCTGGGGCGCCAACCCATACCGCTGCCGGGATACCGTCTACATTCCGGCTGTCACCCGTCTCTCCGGTGGTCACCAAACTATTCCTGGTTGTCACGTAGTCTAATTCCTACATGAGCCACTATAAATAGAGTCTCTAACTATAAAGAAAACATCACATGGATGCACCTAATTGATCATCTCAAACCCAACATCAGCTCCAGGATATGGGATGTGTCTACGAGGCTATTATTTTTAACTCTATGAGTGTAACTGTAAGCTGTCCATTTGGCATAAGGGATCTATACTACTATACTATGGATATTCAATTCAGAGAAAGTGACAGGGATGTGTATGAAGATAGAGACCAGTATTTTGCTGTTTTCACAAATATCTTTGTCAATTTAGGGCATTGTGCCAAATTTTTACGTCTGTGACTCCAGTGGTCCCTGTTTTCTCTGCACAGTACATTATGAATAAACCTATGGCACTATATCAGGGTTAAGTTGCATTGAGCACTTTACCCAAGAAAGCCATTGGCTTGTTTCCATTGGGGTCCTTTGTACTCAATTCACAGTGACATTAAATGACAGACAGATATACACTACTATGCAGAACATCATATAAACAGTTTAAAAATAAGAAAAAAACTAAAATATGTACAGTAAACAGTTCAGGGGGGGGGCAGGTTATGACTTTTACAGGTCCTCAGGGATAGAACTAAGCATCTCTTGTGCTGCCTTATTGTACGGTGGCGGTACTTGAGTCTGCTTGGAGGCACTGCCTTAGGTGTAGTGTCATGCAGGATATGCCGGTCATGTTTCTGGGCTTTCCTTGCTAGGGGGAGGGTAGCAGCCTCTCCTCGGAGGCCGGCCGGGGCAATTCCTGCTAGGACTGGCAGGTAGGACACATGCAGGGATGGGCATTAGGCAGCCAGTTATGATCCGGAGAGGATTGCTAATGGCAGCATCAACCTTCTTTATGGGCTTCTACACCATATATTCGAAGTGTCCTGGTGGAGGCTCCCCATGTCGTACCAGCAAGGCGAGAGATCCTTGATGTCAGTTTGGCACTCACTTCTTCTATAAGTGTTGATTGAAGGACAGTGTCCTATCCAAGCGTTCACCAAGGTACTTTGGGGCTTGCTGGAACTCCAGATGCTTGTTGTCAACAGACACATCCAGTTCCCTTTTCGATTCCCTGTTGTTAAGATGGTTGACTGCCGACACTGTATTACCAGTACTGAGCTGTAGGCGCCACCTGCAAAGGTCAGCCAAGATTCCCATATCCTGGTTGAGACCCTCTTCCATCGCCCACCATGTTGGCCAGGTCATTAACGGTGTCACGGTAACTGTGACTGTGTATTTTCTGGATCAGATATGGTGAGGTTTGGTGTGTAGAAGGAAAAATGAGGGGACCCTGGTCAACAAAGTATAGAAGAGGATTTAATTGGGTGTGAATGTAGTAGATTTACTGTAATTTATGGTTCCTGTTTGTTAATAATAGTGTGAAGGGAGTTGCTGTGATCTGTGGTCTGACTCTGACTCTTGCTTGTGTTGAAAGTGGAAGTCTTGCAGTCAATGGTTGAAGATGTTGCAGAATAACTTCCCTAGGTTGCTATTAACATAACAGAAACTGATTGAAACTGCATTTTTAACCTCCATTTTAGAATATTGGTGTTGATTCTTTGGTTCCAATGCTCACAAAGTTAAATATTTTCCAAATAGCATTTCTAAACTGATGGTTTGTATATTTATGTATTTTATTTAAAATGCTATTAGGACCACTGGACACACTTGTTTGCAGGGCTTGGGTTTGAATAACTCCTCTTCAGTAACTGGGGAAATCAAAGGAATTCTGATTCCCTAAAAAAAAAAGAACTGTTACAAATCTTATCTTGGGCCAAATATAGATTTTTCTATATGTTGTCTTTTTCTAATGTAGATTGCTTTTTCAGTGTATTATTTCTTCTTGTATTTTTTATTATTATTATTATTTTCTTTATTCTTTATCATTGCCCTTGTGCTCCTTAACTACAGTACATTATTTTTAATTACTTATTTAAATTTGTAAAATTTCTTCTGAACAAATGCATGTCATCTTTATTTTATGACTGTAAAGCACTTTGAGCTCCATCTCATTTGTATGGGACGTGCTATAAGGTAGACTTTTCTAACAAAGATTGTAATTTTACTATGGTCAGATAAAGGTGTATGGGCACTGAATGCTCTCAGGCATGCTCTCTGTCATACCATAATCTATTCAGTAGATTATGGTATGACAGACCTAGATGGCTTCTGTTTGAGAGCATTTTGTGTCCAAATGTGTCTCCTCAAAGTCAAGCAAAGATAGAGGTACCTCTAAAGCTCCTGTAAGGATTTGTTTTGGGGGAGAAAAATGCTTGATATGTACATTTATTGAACAGAGATGATTTTTCACCCTCTGTTCGACACACAGCTGCAACAGTTGAAACCCAGCTCATCAGGGAGACGAGAGAAGGCAGAGGGGACCTGGCTGTATTATGGCTGGATCTCACCAACGCCTATTATTTATGTATAATATTATTATTATTGTTGTGGTTATTAATTAAGATGCATTTACTATTACAATGAGATGTGCTCAATGTACAAAAAGTCAAATACATACATTACAGTGTCACATACTGGGGGAACCTGACATAGCAGGGTGACTAGTCATGTCTCACAGTTCACTACATGGGTGGGGTCGGAGCAGGGATAGGGTGGGCCAGGGAATGGGCCTTGCCGCTCTCAGTGGACTGAGCTTAAGTCCACATTCAATTCAATTCAATTCAATTCAATTCAATTCAGTCCAATTCAGTGGGGCTTTATTGGCATGGGAAA
>NC_137611.1:19484081-19585383 GCF_963280865.1 Gymnoscopelus braueri | reverse complement strand
CACTGTGTTTGTGTGTGTGTGTGTGTGTGTGTGTGTGTGTGTGTGTACAAAGAGCAGTGTAACATTGCAGTCAATTGCACACACACAATTACAATGTATTTAATTATTTGGGTATCTGCTCTGGACCAGAACTACTCTTTTGTTATGTATCTATCTACACAGCAGGTCTAACAGATGGCTTTCTTTCTTCACACACGCGCATGCACGTACGCGCACACACACACACACACACACACACACACACACACACACGCCGCTCAGCCGGCCCCGGCTCCACCCTTCTGTTCAGTTCATCTCAGTTCCAGGAAATGAGGCTTCCATATTGGACATCTGGATAGGCTACCTGCTGCGATAACTTTCCTCATGTTTTAGATGTTTCTGTATCTAAACTGTCGTTCTGTCTCTCATTGGAACGCTTGATTGGATCTGTAAAGCATAGGTGTTCCGTTAAAAGCATCGCCACCGCTGAGCTGTGGTTAACATTTTCTACTCTTTCTTTCGGAAACTTTTCTTGGTGAGTCGAACATTTTTTTTTAACTTCGTCACACATTCTGTATGAGGCTTACAAAATGCAATTAAAGCAGGTTTAGAAGTAATACACCAAATGGTTACATCAGCAGTGGTGTAAAGTAAATACCGTAGTACATTTACTCAAGTACTGTACTTAAGTACAATTTTGAGTCTTTGTTTTTACTTTAATGGAGTATTTCCAATGTTCAGTACTTTTACTTCTACTCCATTACATCTCAGAGACGAATATTGTACTTTTTTACTCCACTACAATTATATGAAAACTACTTCTTACTTTTTAGATTCAGATTATTATTACTAAACATACATTAACCACTTAAGCTATTCGGCTATTTTAAATAGCCGATCTACAAGCTCACAACACGACTTTACTTAAGTACAAAATGTTAGTACTTTTTCCACCACTGTTACATCAGTGATAAAACGTCCAGTGTTTAGCCATGTTAACTGTAGCCCAGGCTGGGACCGTGAAATGAATAGGCTTTTTGTATACTACGAATGTAAGGCTTAGTTTATACTAATTTATACTAGATCGTACGACGGTGTCGTGAGCCGAAAATAGCTGATCTACAAGCTCGACTATTTTCGGCTAAGTATGGGGCTCCAATGGTTAGTGGAGTTTGCTGTCACATCGGGATTGTACACTTAGAACAAGAGGCCAAGAAGTAAAGTCCATTATTCTGTCAAGTAAGCACCATATCCAGTGTGTCCAACCAAGACACACCTATCTTTGCTGTTGTAACCCATTGTGTGTCCACTCCATATTAGATCAGACCTATTTTAGACATTAGACAGACCTATTTTTACTCTAACCCCCAGTCAGTGTTTCAGGCTGATGTAAAATGCCTTCTTTGGTTACTATAGCCCTATTCGGGAATAGGGCTTTGCTTTGGATGTATAGGCTTGATAAACAATGAATCCATCCTCAGCTGGATAGATTGCTGTAAGGCTACACAGTTACAGAGTCCTGTTGGTTTAATCACCTAATCTATCTACTCACTGTGGTATGGGGTGTGGTGCTTCTGTATTTGTCTGTTTGTTGTCTGTTATTTATCTGAGGGCTCTGTCTACTACATGTTGATATTTCCCCAAAAGCAACAGTAAATAATCAATCAATCAATCAATCAAAGTTATGGTCTCTTTGAGAAGGCCATTGATTAATGATTACTGTATGTGTCATAGCTCATTTTTATTTGCTTTAGGCTAAAATAGAAGTAAACAAACCCACAGAACACCATGGTGGAAACAGTCCCTATAATCAACAATGATTCAGAATCATGTGATGATGATGATGGTGATGACGATGACGTTGTTTACAGTTCTTATGAGCCAACTAAAGGTGTCTGTGTGTGAAGTGAAGTCTGACATGAGTTACTAGCTCGAGTTATGTCCACGCCTGTAGCTGCAGTCTGCAGTTGATTGGATATGAATGGTGATGATGACTGTTAACTAAGTCACTGTGCGACTGTTCCATGGAAGCAGCACTGTGGCTGGAGTATGTTTTTCTATTCTATTTTGTGTTTTCCACGGTTGCTTAGCGCTTGTGACGTGATGTCATTACGTAATGGAAGGTGGAGGCATTTTGAATTCCTTTTCTGGTTATTGCCCTAAATAAAAGTCTCTGCAAATTATATGGAACTCATTTTTGATATTTGGGATTTCATGGTGATTCAGCACAAAAAAAGATCAGTTAGGTTTATAAATTAGTAACATGGGTATATTTTTGTTTGTGGGCTTTGTACCAAAAGTAGTAACCCTTATGGATTTAATATACCAACATATTCTTTACTTAAGCTATACAGTATGTGACCTTGTACTCGTGTGTGCATTTAAGAGCATATAGTCTTAATGGTTATTAGACATTTCCCCAGGGGACATGTTCGTACTGTTGTAATGTTTGGCGGTAGGAGAGGCATATTACGCAGTGGGTCTACGGTGGTTTGTGTGAACCACAGCTCTGAGAAAAACCACATGTTCATGTCAACCTGATATGACCCAAGAGGCATAGCTCACTTAATGCTAAATGTCTCCTTGGTCCAGGACAAGTATTATTATTATTATTACCCTGTCCAAATCCTTACAGTGACCACCATAACTCACACCACACACCTATTCACGCTAACAATAGACAGTCCTTTGTTTAGGTTCTATTTCTGGAGCCAAGTTTGCCTGTGCATATGCATGTTTGTGGAGGCACAGCTATTTTAACCACATTACCCCTGGTGTTCCTATTTTGGGCATGTCATTATTCTAGCCGAAAGTTTTTAAAAATCTTTCCAAAATAGCAAGTCTACTAGCTGTTTTTTTGTATGTTGTCATTTTAGCAGTTTTTGAGTGAGCGTTAGTGTGGTTATTTCACTCACACTGTTCCCACCCTAAACATCCCTTTTAGTAGCCAGTTGAGGATGTCACAGTGTGATAATGCATAGATAAAATAGACTGCAGAACCCGGCAGTGGTTTGGAAAAGTTGACTAGTAAGATAGATGTGTTGCCACCCAAAAGTTTTGAATGCTGTACAGTCTGTAGTTGAACATGAATTTTGTCAAAAATAAAGCAAACCTACCGCCTCCGCTCCACATCCATTTCCCCAGCGCAGGCATTAGTAAACAAGAAATGACAAAGTCATAATATACCCGCTTGCGGCAGGCTGTTTTTGCCCCAATCTGCAGCACAAAATGTAAAAGTTGTCATCAAAATAAAATCTCAGCCATTCGAATGCAACAAAAATAACTCCACAGAGGTTCATTGGTTGGCTACCAATATAAAGTGTGTGTGTGTGTGTGTGTGTGTGTGTGTGTGTGTGTGTGTGTGTGTGTGTGTGTGTGTGTGTGTGTGTGTGTGTGTGTGTGTGTGTGTGTGTGTGTGTGTGTGTGTGTGTGTGTGTGTGTGTGTGTGTGTGTGGTGTACAATATCAATGATAGTGAAAATAATTGATCTACAATCTGACAGATCTGCTATTTTCACCAGCTGATATAGTTACTTCATAATGTAGCCTACCCTTACCCAAGTCAAAACTACAGTGTTTCACTTAGAAATGTATGAACAACAAAAATGACAAGACACACACACACACACCCAGGAGGACTGGTTGATAGTGTTGTATGCATTGTTCCTGGACAAAAGACCGGTGGTGACCAGTTAGTATTCATTTATGTATGAAAGAAATAAACTATTTTCACAATAAACTAAGTGAGTCCATAGAATACAGGTAGCGTAAGGGCAGTCATGTTAAAAACATCAACAGTGGTGGAAAAAGTACTGTAATGTTTTACTTAAGTAAAAGTATCAATACTGCAATGTAACCCTAACCCTTTATAAAAGTGAAGCTCACAACGTGTTTTTTGATTTCACTGTTTGAAACAGCTAGGCTTGAGTTGTAATGCATAACTGCAAGTTAGCCCTTTTCACTACTGGCTTAAATGAAAGAAAAACCCAAATGGGTCCATTTGGTTTCATTAATGTCTTTTGTAAATGAAGTATTCAATAAAACGTCATAATAAAAAATAGCAGATGTACAAGCTCACAAGGCGGCGATGCGTTGTGAGCTTGTAGATCTGTTTTTTTCTGAAAAAATGCAGCTGATTTTAGCGTCATACCTTACATGAAAAATGTTGCTACAGTAACCTTGGTTGTAGTGTGTAGTCATTCATTTGTAAACAGGGCAGTCATGCTAAAAACAGCAACAGTGGTGGGAAAAGTACTCGTACTAGTGTTGCCATGTATACTAATTACCGCCGTCCGAGTTATGTACCGATAGGCACAGAATAGTAAATGATGTTGTGGGGACTGCGTTTGCCCCAACTCGTTTCACTCAACTCGCCGGTCTCTCCCCGCACCCGCCCCGCCCCACGCTACTGAGACCGGGGGTAAAAAGGCAGGTCGCGTGAAAGGCAGTATTATGTTGAGAAAATAGGAAGTCATTACAGCACCATAACATGGTGAATAAATTTTGTTTTGGGATGTACAATACATGAAAATTACGAGAGTAATAACGCGACTTGCGTCGATAACTAATGGGGAGCGGACAGTAGCGCGCTTGGCTAAAAACAGTTAGTTAGTAACATCATACAAGCTATTAACTATTAGCCAAATTCGGCTAGCGCTCGGAGGACTGCATAGTCCCATAGCTTGGGAGGACGAGGCCGCCCGTTCAGAGTATGGGAAAGTATCCCATTGGCTTAAACGACAGCCAATGACGCAAATCTGTTGAACAAATCTGTCGAATGCAAATGAATCTGTCGAATGATGAGTCATAGGTCTGCCTCTGCATAGACCCGCCAGCTTTCAGCAAGCGGGTAATAACTCCTACTGGAAACCAAATTTGTTGAAGCCTAGCTAGCTGCTTATCAGTAATTCAAAAATATATAAAAGATTTTTAAATACATTTTCATGAACACTGTGTCGTGATTGGTTGAATAACCCTCCAGACGTTGAGTGTCCTGTTCTCAACTTTTACAGGGCGAAATGACTGACTTTCGTAGATTGCGAAAGATTGCGAAAGTGTAGTTCTTATGACAGGGATTCTCTGTTTTGTCTCATTCCTTCCGTTTTGTTTAATTCCTTTTCTCTCTTATCCTCCCTTGCTGTCCTAGAACAACATGTCCAAGTCAGACTATCCCCCAGGGTACGACGACACAGCCCCGCTGTATGGCCCTCCGGGAATGAACTACCCCCCTCCCCCTCAGTATGGCTTCCCCGCCTTTGGTGATGCATCCCCAGGACAGCCTACTGCCCCCTACCCACCCGGCCAGAATGTACCTCCATACCCAGGGCAACCAGGGGGCTACCCAGGGCAACCAGGGGGCTACCCAGGGCAACCAGGGGGCTACTCTGCTGCTCCATACCAGGGGTTTCCACCTTCTGCTGGGGCTCCAGGAGTTGCCTACCCCAACCGTGCTCCCATGCCGCCTCCAATGATCCCACCCACCATACCATCAGATGTCATTGGTAAGCCAGGTTCATGGTTGTTTAGCCCTGATGCAGATATATATTTATACACTGGTTGTGTCCTTTTTAAATAAACAGTTTCAGTGGTGCTGTGCTGCCTTGCTTTGAAACGTCATGCATCTGAAAAATGTGATTCCCTCTAACAACACCATTACAGTCAAATAGAAGTCATTGCTTATCATCACATACGGTCTTGTTAGTAACTATCTTCACATAATGTAGTATATTCACATTTGTAATGTTTAGAGGGTTTTCAAAGTCTGAAACAATGGGTCTTATGCTCTCAGTACGTGTGTTAAATATGTATTTAATGGCTACATGCCGATAAAATGCTACATGACCAAGTGGGCAGTAGAAGAGTGGTAATGATTAATGAATTCAAACAGAAAATAATAAATGCTACTTGTTTCATTGTTAGATATAGCCAAACATGTTTCATTGTTTGTATGTACAGTAAGATTTAGCCAAACATAACCAAACTTCGCAACCATTGTTGCATGTATCTGCGGCCATAAGTACAGTAACTTCCTGTTGATCTTTCTGACCGGCAGTCTCTCTTCACCACCACGTCTCTATGTGCCTCCACTAGACTTTGAAAACCTCGCTTTTAGATGATTTAATTATTTTAACTTCAGAAAATAATACACAATCAACAAAATAATATTTTATTTCCTCCTTGATTATTACAATTTGTAATGTGTTAGGATTCTATGTGTGTCTAGGAGGAACGCAAATAAAGTGATATACCATTATGTCCAGTGATCAATAAGAACATGTTCTTCCTCTTTATTTCGAATCCATATAAAACTATAAATGGCGTTAAATCCCTCAATAATTAAAGTGGTGAAATGGTTTTTAATCTTTTTTGATATCACAGGTGATGGGTTTGCTGCAAGTGGCGCTGATTGGGACGATCTGAGTGTACGGCATTCCTTCATCAGGAAGGTAAATCTACACACTATATACAGTATACTAAATAACAGACATGCATACAGTGCTATTGTAAAAGAAGCATTTAAACGGATGCACACAATGTTGGATTAAGAGAGACATTTCTGCTATGATTCAAACTAGCTGCATATCATCCTCACATGTCTCTTTGTCTTTCTCAGGTATATCTGATTTTGGCATGCCAGCTCCTTGTCACTACAGCAATCGTGGCTGTATTCACATTTGTGTGAGTATGCTCTGTGTGTGTTTGTGTGTGTGTGTGACGGCCAAATGAATCTGCAATAGATATGATCAGTTATCTGAATAATCTAATCATGTCTAGGACATTTTGAGTTATTACAACTCAGTGGTGAGCATCAGAGCTCTAATAGTCAGTACCATATCAGTTACAGGCATAGATGCCAAGCAGGGTACTTTTCTGTTTCTCTGTAACGTCATGGATATCCAAGCTTTGGCATTCCTCACCCTCTGTGGCAGTGTTTCCTGGCCATTACTGTCTTTACCTCCAATAGTTATGTCCTTGCTCCTTGGAAAATGGTTTGGACATAGGGCTAACTTAAAAGACACACAATAGGGGAAAGGGATTATGTAAAGTCCTACTTTCATGGCAGTGAGTGATCTCAAACAGTTGTGTGGTCATGTTTTCCCCTAGCCTCGCGTGGCCAGACAATATCACACGACACACTGCGTGGATATTAGTCTGGTCCCTATGGAGCGGTTACAAAAAGATCCAAACGGACTCTATTGGTTAGACCTAAACCAATCAGAGCAGTGCTTCCTTTTACGAACGAATCAGAGCAGTGCTTCCTTGTACGTCATTGCTCCAAATGAGGTGATAAGCCCGCCCACATTTGGATACTGGGCCCTGATTGGTCCCTCACGACTTCGGAGGGAGAGAAATGAAATCTCTATTGAGGGGGGCCAGACCTAATCTGCCGAGGGCTAAAGTGCGATGCAATTTTGCAAAGGCAGATTTGTCTGGAACCAGGCTAGTTTTCCCCAGACCAGCTGTGTCCTTCTCTGCTTATCATCTCGAGAGGGTGTTGCCCTTCTCCTCACAAGACAGTACAATGAAACCAAAGAAAAGTCAATAGATAGCAAGATCCCAACTTCACTTGACTTTCTGTATCTGGGTCTGTAGTTTTCAGAGTGTTCTGGTGGTGACTGGCACTGAGTTCAATTGATTTACAAACGGACAGTAAAAAACACACCGTAGCACTGGAGGGTGTAACGTATTACTGCTTCGTATTTTGTGTTGAACCTGCTGTCTGTTTTGTCCATCACTGCCTTCTTCACCAGGTAACAGTGCACTGATTTTTGAGCGGCAACACACCGACCGCTCTGAATTTACGAATGACCAGAGAGCACTCCAGCACTCTCAGAGCGTTTTTCCGAATGCACCCTCTGTGTTACGTTGGTGCGCCCCTTTAGGACACCAGATGTAGTAAGGTTGTGAGTCTATCAATTCTAATTGGAGAAGTGAACATGAACACAGATTATGACAGATTATTTTGCCCCATAGTCACTGAAGTAAATATTGGACCCATTCTTCATAATCCACCTATGTTCAGAACATTTTGACAGTAAAATAGTTTTTGTTTGAGACTTGTCTGTGTCAGCAACACACTCACAAGATCTAGCAACACTGCTCATAGTACATTTGCAAATCTGATGTTCACATCGGATAACCACGCCCACTTAGGTCCCCATTATCAAACTGTGACGTTTGTATCGGAACACAAGTTCCAATCCACAAACACAGTGTGTTTGTATTCTGTAATAGCGGAGAACAAAGCCATGTGTATATTCCAGTCCTCAGTAGACCATATTTTCACACTGGCCATTTTGATCTTACGTCATGCTCGTCAGTAGAGCATCTGTAACTGTGCCTCTGTCTCTCTCTCTCTCTCTCTCTCTTATCTCATAGTCAGCCTGTCAGAGTTTTTGTGCAGCAAAACCCAGCTGTCTACTGGGCATCATTGTAAGTGCTTCTTAAAACTATTAGCATAATATCACAATTAGTATATAATTAGATTTGTCCCTAATTTGTACATGAATCAATTTAAAAGCTGAATGTGTTACTAATTTAAGTAAATTATAAACCTTTTGTAGTGCTGTGTATTTGGTTACCCACCTTGTGCTGGTCTGCTGTAAGGGACCCAGGTGAGTGGAGAATGAAGTGCATGATTGCACTGATTGCACATTTGGAAGTGTTACATTATTACTCATGATTTGAAATGCTGTACTAACTTTTCTATGTGCACAACAGGAGGAAGTACCCATGGAATGTCATTCTGTTGCTCCTCTTTGTAAGTGAAAACACATTTCCTCTTCCACCATTTGCTCTGAATGGACCCTTTTCACAGCACACATCTTGACATTGTTTTATTTAGGTGTTACTTTGCTCCCACACAGATAACGTCATGCTGGCACATAGTAACACCTAAATGAAACGCGCCAACAATTAACATTGTACGCTTCAGCTGTGTTTACCTGTCAATATATCTGCTGTGAAAAGATGCGTAAAGTCATACTGTATAACTTTTTTTAATTGATTTTTTTTTTCAAATTCCAAGTGTAGCAAAGTGGCATTTCTACCATTGCAGGTAGATATGCCACTTTGCTACACTTGGAATTGTATCCTTTCCTAGACTAAGACAGTTGTTTGAAATAAAAATTTCCTCTGGTCGGAACATTTTAATCAAGTATCCCGCTTGAGCTATGCCTGTGTAATGTCACTTAGCGTTGCTATATAACATATATGGTACACTTCTATGGTAGTCTTGTCTAGATGGAAAGTGGAGTCCACGCACATAGGGTGGATTTTTTTTCGCCAACCGGTTTTTATTATTCCTTGAAGTGTGTATTTTAAGATTCTGCCAGGTAACTGGCTGAAATAATGTCCCATGGGGTTATTTTAACCCTTTATTATACATATCCTGAACCAAAACCAGAAAATAGAAAAGAGCACAAACTTTTGAAGGAGACAACCTACAGAGACAAAAGTTTTTATCCCCCATACAATTTGGATCTTGACTCTATTAACATGACAAAACCGGGGGGAAAAGTGTGTGTGTGTGTGTGTGTGTGTGCGCGCGCGCGCGCTCTTCTCCTGTGGAACCATGGACCAGGAGGCAGACAACTTGAGTTTAAGAGCAGGCTTATTATAACTTTCCTTACATTTGGGGGACAACGGTGCCATCATCATCCATAGGCTCTGTATCGTTAAAGCCAGTGCAGTGCCACGTTTGATTACCTCATTAACAAATGACTTGACCTGCCCGGTGAAACATGTTTACAATTTAAGCATTTAGCAGACACTCTTAATCCAGAGCGATTTAAAGTAATCAATGTAAACATGTGGTAATAAATAAAATGCCTAGAAAAAGTCATCTAGGATCATAGGTAAACCAAGAACCTATAATTAGTCTAAACGGTATAATATCAAAACATCTATAATATGTACATTGAAACTATACACCCTATTGGATGCCAGGTCTACAAATTAACCTGGCATCTGTCTACATACTGTAACATGCTATATAATTTTAATTTTAGTCTTTGCATAAGCCTGCAAGGTTGTCAAGGCTAGGTTAAGTGCTATGCTTGTTCAACAACTCTTATGAATGTGTAGTGTGGTGAAGTAAGTAAGTAAGTATGTACATTTTATTTGAAGAACTCACAAAGTGCTTTACATACAACAGAAACAAAGACACAGCACAAAGCATTCAAATGATTAAAAACAACAACCAAAATCTAAGACCTTCCACAAATGCTTGTTTAACCAGTAGTGTTTTAAGTGGTCTTAAAAATCTCAAGACCTGTGAAAGGGCATTCCATACCATAGGTCTTGAGAGCTACAGCTTCAGTGGACATTTTTTAGAACCACTTAAAAACACTACTGTTTAAACAAACATTTGTGGAATGACTTAGATGTTTCGTTTTTTTTATGTTTGTGTTTTGTTGTTTTTAATTATTTGAATGTTTTGTACTGTCTTTATTTCAGTTGTATGTAAAGCACTTTGTGAGTTCTCTCTGTGAGAAGTGCCATACAAATAAAATGTACATACTTACTTCACCACACTATATGTTCATAAGAGTTGTAGAACATGTTTCACCAGGCAGGTCATGTGTTAATGAGGTAAACAAACGTAGCACTGCACTGGCTTTGATGACATTAGAGACTATGGATGATGATGGTGCTGTTCCCCAACTGGAAGGAAAGTTTTAAGCCTGCTCTTAAACTTAGGGTGTCTGTCTCCTGGACCAAACCTTGAAGATGGTTCCACAGGAGCCTGATAGTTGAAAGTTCTCTTTTGGAAATTCTAGCCACAAAGTAAGCCTTCATAGTCTACTGGGAATGCAGGGACGCACGTGCTCTCTGTCTCTCTCTCTCTCTCTCACACACACACACACACACACACACACATACACACTAGTTCAGCCTTCAAGGATTATGAGAAAATAGTAGGCAAGAAAACAACAACAAATATTTAGTAAAAAGAGAAATATAATCTGAACTTTTTTTTTTCTCGATTTTGCCCTGAAATAGTCAAGATATGCTGGAATCTTAATAATACACATTTTCATTATTCCCTTAAGTCCAAATTGTATGGCAAATGTGTTCATTTGTATGTTGTATACTTCCAAAGATTTGCTATATGCTATCGTTTCCATTTTTGAGTTTGGGTACGATCTGTGTAACATAGGGTTAAAAATGAACCCCATGGGACATTATTTCAGTCTGGTACCTGGCATAATCTTAAAATAGACACTTCAAGAATTAAGAAAATGCAGTTGGTGAGAAAGTATTTAAAATAAATACAGAAAGTAAAAGCAGAAATATGTGAACATTTTCAGCTCCATTTATTTTGTGCTGTTTTTGTCCTGTAATATAGTCAAGATGTGCTTGATGAATGAATACCTTGGGTCCAAATTGTATGGGATTTTCTTTTTGCCTCTGTAGGTTGTTTCCTTCAAAAGTTATGCTCTTTTCAATTGTTTTCCATTTTTGGGTTTGGGTTCTGGATATGTATAATAAAGGGTTAAAAAATAACCCCATGGGACATTATTTCAGGCTGTTACCTGGCAGAATCTTAAAATACACTCTTCAAGGATTAAGAAAAATCAGGTGGTGGGAAAAAAATCCACTCTATGCACGTGGACCCCATTTTCCATCTAGCAATGGGTCATGAAATGGTAATGAAGTGGGAACATACTTGAACCAATCTATTGTGGCGTTTTCTCTGAACTATGCTTTTCTTTTACACAGACCCTTGCCATGTCCTACATGACCGGGGCCATATCCAGGTGAGATACTTAAAGTCATACATGCATAAATCCCTAAATATCAAAATGACCTCGGCTATTGCTAATTGTGGGTGAATTTGTGTCTGTTTTCAGTAACTATGATACAAAAGCAGTGTTCCTTGCCCTGGGTATTACTGCAGTTGTGTGCATCGCTGTCACCGTCTTCTGTTTCCAAACAAAGGTAGGGTGTGTGTGTTTGTGTGTGCGCGTGCAAGCATATGCATTTGTGTTTATTTGCATGTTTGTGACTTTTCTGTCTTTTCTCATCAGGTTGACTTCACCAAGTGCCAAGGCCTGTTCTGTGTTCTGGGGATCGTAATGCTTGTAGTGAGCATTATTTCAGTCATCGTGCTCTCCTTCAAATATGTGAGTTACTGTCTTGTATGTTTATTCTCCCTCACACACACAGGTTTATTTTTTCTAAATTTAAGTCATGTTTTATCATTGGCAGATTCCATGGCTTCATATGCTTTATGCCGCAATAGGAGCCATAATCTACACACTGGTAAGTACTTTCTACTTTCTTAAGTCTATCTGACAATTTCCCTTTGGTAAATAGAGAAATTTAGCACCAGACTGCCAAAGGTAGGCTTCAACTGACTTATACTTTCATACTGTATAAGGCTAATTTATTTTATTGCCGCACACAATGGTGTTGCTTGTCGAAAAGAACAGATTTTTGACATGCAACGGATAATTTAGGCTTAAAGCTGCACTATGTAACTTCCCTCTTCTACCCTGGATTTGAACCCTGTTTCCTGCTTAAGTGCTGAAATATTTACCATTTGAGTTAATAGCTCAAATGTATCCGCCTCGTTGCTCAGGGGATAAATTGAATCTTGACCATCAGGTCAAAAATTGTGTCCTGTGTCTAGGTGAGATCTAAATGTCTCAATAGAAGAGCAGGGAGACAAATACAACCACCCCAATTGCATAAATTATGTTGTATTAACCCATTAAAACCGGGAAAGCATCTGTCATTTTAGAATTTTGTGTTGGCTATTCAAAAACATTATTTTTTTTGACCATTTTAGAAAAATCTTTTTAACACAAATCTTCTCTGGGGGTCTCCCTGGCACAAGACATTTTCAGATGGGCGGTCCGCAAACATTGTATGCTTTTGTAAATAAAAATGTGCACAGGGTTGATATGACAAATAACTTCAATATACAAAGAAATGAATGATAATGGTACCAATTATCAAAATAAATAATGTTCCATGGCCAAAACAGGCCATATATTAACTCTTTCAGTGCCAAGAGTATTTTCATAAAGTACTCCCAAACTGCCAGGAATTTGCGTTTTTTTTTATTTTTAAATTTTGTAATTTTTCATTCAAATAAATGATCTGATTGGGGTTTTAAACCCATAATACAGTTCTACCAGTAGAGAGCAACAAATCGACACATTGATGATCTTGCTGGCTCACTCGCCCCCTCCCAAACAGGCTCACGTCATATCCGGTCAGAACCGGATGTTGACATTTTCGATAATGTTGATCGGGCTAAATTACGATGCGATACACGACTACGATGACTGATCGTCACCCAGACCAAAGAGAGTAGACGTGGACCTCTCCGTTCGCTTTTTATACCGTGTGAAAAACCGTGACTTTCCCTATTCTGGCCGAAAATCACCGGAGAAAAACAACGTGACCCGGAAATGAAAATTATTTTTTACATCCGGCTCCGGGTGAGTCTGATGTAGTCAGGAAGCGAAAGTGATCATGAAAAATATACAGAATAGCGCGACCACAGTCAAAAGTAAAAACTCGGGATTTCTCGTGCTGGCACTGAGGGTACTCGGGAAAAACTCGGGATATGTCGGGGCGTGGCACTGAGAGAGTTAATACTTTTATTAATATACTGTATGGCCTACGCAAAAATAGCCAATCTACAATCTCATGTGTCGCGTTCTGAGCTTGTAGATTGTCTATTTCCGCTATTTTTGGGGGGGGGGGAATGCATGAAACTTTTTCAACAGATACATTTATACAAATGAATGGAAACTATTATGAAAAATAATTGTGATTACCTCAAATAACTGTGATCATATGTAATGATTGTGAAAGGCACTTGTACTTCCTGTACTTCTGGTTAGAGTCTAACCAGGAGTACAGGAAGTAACACACTTAACACATTGACTGCCAGAATTATTTCAGATTTTTAGCTGTTGCCTGCCAGAGATTTTTCATTGAAAAAATAAAAAGTACTCAGGAGCCGAGATACAGAATTTTTTAGTTTTAAGTTAACAAGGAAGTGGATAGGAGTCTAAATCTTCGAAAAATCATATCTCCTTGGTCTTTGGGTCAAATAAAAAAAAAAGAATGTAAAAAAACTAAAATATATATATATATTTTTTTCTTCTAAAAACGCATATATGCGTTCTTGGCAAGCAAGTGATGGATTCTAAAGAACGCAAAGAACGCATATATGCGTTCTTGGCAGTCAATGTGTTAAGACACTTCCAGGCATAGTCTCCTTGTGAGATGGAGATAAAACTGGGAACGAGTTCAAGTTAACGTCATTCTTCTCCATTTTACCCATAGTTCCTGGCTTACCACACACAGCTGCTGATCGGCAACCGCAAGTACGCCATCAGTCCAGAGGAGTACGTGTTTGCGGCACTCTCCATCTACGTCGACATCATCCAGATCTTCCTCTTCCTGCTGCAGATCATCGGTGCCTCCAGCAGATAGGTCCCCAGGGAAACAAGCCCCACAACCAGGCTGAAGGGATGCAGACAGGGAGCCCTACCATTCCACGTTATGTCTGCCCACATTGCTTTGTTTTCAGCTTCAGTTCTGTAGTTACTGTTGTTAAAAGACGTGGGAGACTTTTGCTCTTCTTTTTTTGTTTTGTTGCGAAAGCAGAGATGTTATGAGGATAACGAAGTGCGTAATGATTAATCCTAGTGTAAGAGTGTACTTGTTGCAGATTATTCTGGAATTAAAACATGCCAGTCAAATCAGAATAATTCATATTCATCAAGTGTGTCAAGGTAAAGCGCTTCGGTTCAGTTTGGTATAGCTCATATTTACGTGTATGCACATAATGCACTTTTTTTTTTTGATCAGACCTACACTTCTACAATATCAAGTTTCCTATTCATAAATATTATTTCACTATACAGTATCTATAAACACTGAAATAACCGGCTGCAACATGTATCTTATCTGCTGGAATAATATTTAGGCAAAACCTTTTTGTATGTTCTCTGCACAAACTTGAATGTATATATCAAAAGCTGAGGTTTATCTGTATCAAATAGTAAGAGAATGTGTGTTTAAACTTGGCAAACCTCTGCATATTTGTTAGTGGGAGACACGGTTATCTTGGAAGGTGACCCTAAGGCGTGGCTACAGTACTCTTATTGTTACGTTCGGGTGGAAACCTTGTATATTCAAATCAGGTAATTTACAGAAAACGGAGAAAAAATAACCTTGGATGTGTTTTTCCATTTCCTAAACGTACAGGTAACCTGTGTTCCAATGGAGCCAATGTAGTTATTAGTCACAAGCTCTTAATACTTTTCATTGGTTAAATATTTATAAAATCCAGACAGACTCAACCAATTCCAAGCATAAAAACGGAAAGGGAAAAAAAGTTGAAATAAAGAGATGCAAGGTTTCTGCCCGACAACCAGCGCTCAAGAAAAGGTGAGCAGTTTTAGTTTTTGTACTTAATGACGTTCTATGACGTCAACACAGGTTAATGCTAGCATAGTCTATAAGATGCTGATGCTTAATGTGCCACATTATTGTTAACTGTATTAGCTGATTGCTTGTCTTTCATAAAAACTGGCCTTTTCTATGATTCACAGGGTAATGCCCATTTGGCTTTTATAGTACCAAGTCTGACCCATTGGGGTCTCATGGTCTGCAAATAAGTTTGTATGTATGATTTACTTTAAGCCTACTGTAGTTATGTGACAGATATGTGGCTCAATGTTCTTTGTTCCATCTTGTGTACAGGTACATAAGTTACTTTCATTTTTGCGTTGCCACAATAGGAGGGGGGGGGTTAAGAGTTTTGAGATCACAAAGAAGTATTTGAACATTGCCATAGTATACTTGTAGCTAAAGCCATGTTCCTGAAGGCAACATTCCAAAGGAGAAGACTATACAACCATAGGATACATTTTGTACGAGTCTCACAGCTAGTTCATGAAGGAGATTGGCTTGTAGATATACAGTGCATATCACTGCTGTTTCCATATGTTCAAAGTATCAAATAAAAATGTGTGAGTTGCAACATGTACAAAATGTATTATGGTTTGTCATTGTGTGTAATGGTTTAAATCAGTGGTTCTCTACTACTCATCCTAGAAGTCAAAATAATGAAGAGCTGTAAAACCTGGAGAAAATAATTTTTTTTTAGTAAATAATCAACTTCACCTATTCAAATTATAAACAGAACAAACAATTCAATATATTCACTTCTTTCAAAGATATCAACTGACTTGGTACAAGATCACTTATTCTTAGATTTGGGCGATATCTACAATTTAATATCGCATTGTAGTACTTCCATTATTTACAATATCACGTAATTTTCGCAATACTCATTATAAAAAAATCGCTCCGGGTTATTCTGTGTCCTACCCGTTGTAAGAAGCCAAATTAAGGATCTACAAGCCTCTGGTAGCAGTCACACTGAATTTTTATTTCGTTTCACTCAGGGGCTCCAGCTAGGCTAAGCTTCTGGTGTCCCTTTTGATTTCAGCGTTCCCAATAGGCTCTTATTCCAATTCACTGAGTTGGTTCTCAAATATTTTCATTTCAAGGACACCCAAATTTGGCCATGGATCCCCATTTGAAGATATTTTGTGGCACCCCCATGAGATAAGATTTGAAAAAGCATTTAAGTGTTTCAACTGTTTCTCATTTTGCTGGGGACCGCTTTTATCAGGCTTTACTTACATAGGATCCATTAAAAAGTTAAAAGTAGCAATAAAAGAGCCATATTTAATAACATTTTGCTGGGGACCCCCTGGAACCCCCCGGACCCCACTTTGAGAACCAATGCTTAACGCTTTTTGAAAGTCCTGAAAAAAAAAACAAGACTCGCGCTGAGTCGCGCAACAAAAATCGTCAAGACACACCATCTCCATACATGCAGAATTGCTGCTATACGAAAATGTATTGTTACTGCACTGTTACTTATTTTTATTTTCATTTGTAATAAAATGTTACTGACATCACAAGGTATTCTTCATTTTACGTATTGGTCCAGTATATTATTAATTCATATCAGTCACTGTATTCCAGTGGGGCAAGGCAGCCTACTTTAAGTCTTAAACAAAATATATAAAACATGACCCTAACCCTCAACAGTGGGATAAAATCAATATAGTAACGTCTTATGCAAATGAGCCATGCGGTCAAATGTAAACAAACCGCTAGTGCAGTGACTAGTCTGGATCTGTCATGACCGTCATGGATGAACTTCAACCTGGTGTTTGCACTTTCTCCATTTTTGACCCGTTCATCTACATAAATGTTCGGATTTCAAATATAAAGTTTATGACCCTGGCGAGGGTGGGAGTTGAAGCTGTGACCTTCTACTTGTCATGTGGCTGCTCTATCCATTGAGCAATGGCTGCCCCTTCAAACAATACAGTGGTTCTTACACCTAGAACCCCCATTCAAACTTTAAAATGTTCATCTTACTGTGGACATGTTTGCCTGAAAAGGAATCTTTGAAATGTTTCATAGTTTTAGAATTGTACTCCTTTAAAAGTTCAGAGATTTATAATGGAGGCCGATGGAAGATTTTGGGACCTCAAAAAATCACCTAGAAACTCCATTCAGTTCAAAAATTCCACCTTACTGTGGACATGCATCCTTGAGATGTTTTACTTTGAAATGATTTGTAGAATTTGTAGTTCAAAGATAATAATTAGTAATCGAAATTCACTGGGTTGGTCATAGTGACAACAAAGTATTCCAGTTTTGTAATATTTATTAAAAAAAATTGGGAGGTGTGTGCCAGAGAGAGAGAGAGAGAGAGAGAGAGAGAGAGAGAGAGAGAGAGAGAGAGAGAGAGAGAGAGAGAGAGAGAGAGAGAGAGAGAGAGAACTCACACCTTCGAACAAAAAGAACAATCAAATACTGCCATTGCGAAATACTGCCAAAACTCAAGGAGCAAGCAAATTAACATGAATGGCCGTGGCTGCATATCAGTGAGGGGCCACACAAAAAGGGTGGAATCCCCAAAACAGGATAAGAACAGGAGACGTCCAGGAACAGGAGTCTCCTGGTGAGAACAGAATGGTTGGCAGGTCTGCTTTGACACCCCCTCCAGGACCCCTGGGTCTCCCCGGACCACACTTTGAGAACCACTGCCCTTCAACATTCCCATACAGAAGAATACAGCCAGTCATGTTTCAAAACAGAATGAAATGACCAAATAGCTACGATACATCTCAGACACACAAAATGCAGTTCCACAGTACAAAATATATCTTTGAAACAAAGGGAGGAAGTGCTGCTTCAGTGGCACCTGTTCAGTGGCTTTCTGAACAGGTGCTGTTCAGTGAAACAGGTAAGCATATTTAAAGGCAAACAAAACAAGAAGTGCTGCTTGTGTCCAATGTTGGGGATATTTCTTCTATTGCACTCTTCCCTTTACATATATTTTCTAATTACAGTTGTAGTTACACCTTTCCTCCCAACTGTGCTGCAACAGCACAAAGTTTCCCACTCTCCTAAATAAAGTCAGTTTGAACAGCAAAATTTACCTTTCCTTGTAATTGTATTCTTGCTCTGTAATGCACTTTGAGCTGTATTTCATGTCATGAAAGGTGCTATACAAATAAAGTTTAATATTATTATCATTATTACACCTCAGTGACACCATTTAAGCTGTGCTCCAAGTCAGAATCATTTCAGTGAGCTCATACATTTGGTCCAGTTAGGGCGGCGAGTTAGATTGAGATTGATGATGGCGGTAACGGCTGCCTTCATACTCCCCTTCGTTTGACTTCTTAATCCTCTGGCGGACTTTCAGCTGTTTCAGACGGTTCTTGTCCACCTGTCTCTTGACCAGGAGGAAGCCGATTATCCCCGAAGGTAGACCTATCATCCTATTATGAATAAATATGGAGGGAGGAGAGACATTAGTTTGTTTGGACAGAGTAAAATGTCTGTTTGAGTCAAGAGGTAAGGAACAGGACAGTCAACCGGTTATAATTAGCTTATTTATCATGTTCATGTCAGCCTCTAGTACTGATATGAAGTTGATCTTTCCTAATATATCCATTATCCAGTAATGCAGGTCACGTCACGTCACGTCACGTCTAACTAGTTGGAAGAGGCGATGAACCAGAAAAGCATAATGCATATCAAACTGGAATAAGCTTGACTCAAAACATGTCAACATTGAAGACTGACATCAGCAAGTGTGGAGGAAAATAAATAGAATATGTGGATCTAACCAGCAGTGGTGGTGGAAAGTAACTAAGTACATTTACTCAAATACTGTACTCAAGTACAATTTGCTTACTCCATTACATCTCAAAAGCAAATATTGTGTTTTTACTCCACCGTAATTATTTGAAAACTTTCGAGTTACTTTGTAAATTTTGGTTATTATTACAAAACCAATTCAGACCTATATATTCTTTGGCCATTTGAAAATAGCCGATCTACAAGCTCACAACACGTCGACACGTTGCGAGCTTGTGATCTTATACATTTGAAATGTGTACATTTTGAATACCAGACTATTTCTACGATAGGGTATTGATACTTTTACTTAAGTAAGAAATGTGCTCCATCACTGCTCACCAGGCATAGCCAATCTTCATCATGGGGTTCTTTCCCTTTCGCTGGGGGATGTACTCAGGACCCTCGTCGTACTCCTCTTCTTCCTCCTTTGCCTTTTTGTTGTCATTCTGTGTGTCTGTTGTCTTCTGTGGTTCTGTCCTCTGTTGTTGGTCAGTCTTGGTACCAGCGCTGGATAGTGTCGGTCCAGATGACAGGTGGAGTGGGCGACAGTGAGCTGCTAGGAGCCGCAAACACAGAGGCGACGCTGTGCGCCGACACCCTGGCGTCCACAATAATCCACCTGACACAAGGTGCACACCTTCAATTGAAAGACACAACTGTGTTTGAGCGAGGAAGATCACTGTTAGCACCTAAACTCAGTGGTGGAAAAAGCACTCACATTTTTTACTTAAGTAAAAGTAGCAATACTGCAATATAGAAGTACTCTGTTTAAGTCCGTAATTCAAAATATACTTGAGTAAAACTATTGAAGTATTGGTATCAAAATTTAAAGTACCAAAAGTAGAAAGTACTTATTATGTAGAATGTCCCTTTTCAAATGGCCAAAATGTATATAGGGCTGAAGTGGGTAATGTAAAACTAAAGTTTCCAAATAATTGTAGAAGTAAAGGTACTGAAAATTGGAAATACTCCAGTAAAGTAAAAAGACCTCACCATGTTACTTAAATACAGTAAGTACTTATTAGTTACTTAACATCACTGGGAAGGTTACTGTTTTCACCTAAATTAAGCATAAAATGGGCCGGGTGACCCGTCTCTTGACTTTTATTGTTTATTTTTTAGCAAAACTAAACAATAAAAGCCTGAAAGATCGAGGCTAGACTGATACTGGTGCGAGCCTGCAAGGACATAATATTAAGTTAATGATTGAGAATTACAATTATGTACGGTTCCTCAGAAGTACCCGTATCGTCCGTATTGTTCAATAAAAAGCATTTTAATCCAATTGGTGGCCATTTTCTCATAGTTATAATGAATCAGAGTGTAATACACCTTCCAACCGATAGGATAGCGTAGTTGAAAGCGTATGCAGAAAATACGGAGAAAATGGCCACGGATCGGATTTTATTTTATTTTATTGAACAACAATAAAGTACGGGTACTTCTGAATGGCCGTACATAATTGTAACATCCATGGCCATGTGGTAAGAATATTATATTTGAAATCTGAACGTTTATGTAGATGTACGGACCAAAGGAGGAGAAAGTGCAAACATTATGTTGAAGTTCATCCATGACTGTCATATAATGACAGTCATGTATCGGGGCTACCCCAAACAGAGCTGTGCTTATTTGTATGACAATTGATTTGTAGCCTTCAGAAAAAAACCTCTACATCTCACCACAAGTTTATCAGAATTTCTATTTACAAAGTACAATTATAAATGCTTGACAGAGTAACTGACTCAAATGTACCTTTCTTCACCAACCCCAGAACCCTCGTACAGGGCGCCGCCATCTTGTGTTGTTTTGCAACCTCGGGCGCGCATGCGCAATTGCGCAGAGGACTTTTCCTGACAGATTAAGACATCTGTCGCCACCTAGTGGATAGAATACAATTGGACAACAGTCTTCTGTTTTGATGCCCCCCAAAAAGGATTGAGTCAATATACTGTATTTATTACTACTATAAAAGTCCAAATACTCGATTGGTTGTTTAAAAACTGGACTCAAGACCTGCTGTGATGATATCCAAGCAGGAAGTAAACCGAGACGCCCTTGACAGTCTAGGGAGAAGGAGAATCAGTGGGACCGGATCCTTGCAAGGTTGAGTTGTAAAGTCAGCTACCTGTGGTTTGTATTTCTGCTTTTTCTCCTAGTGGTGGTTCATGTCGCTGAGAATCACCGATGGAACTCTACTGGCCTGGGGGTTCCTTTGCCCTTTATGTCGTTGGCTGCGGTGCTGGTGTCATTACGGTGATGTCAGTCATATCCATATATGGAGCAAGCGATGTCAGTCATGCCCAAAGATGGGGTCTATGATGTCAGTCTTGGGTGTTTCGGTTAGTTAAGAGTCTCTGATGTCAGAGTTGGGTAGGTCGGTTATCTCCATATGTGGGGATCTTCATATATGGGGAGGTGGGATTGAATAGGTCACTTGGTCAGGATTGAATAGATCATTTATCCCCCTTTATGGGTTTCCGGGCATCCTGCCACGGTCTACCCTGTGGTGGTGTCCATTTATGGCTAATGCTGGCACGTATGCTCTGAACGTTCACTACAACTACCATTATATATCAGTGTACATTAAAGTATATGTACCATAGACCAGCAGGCAAAGATAGACGGACACAAAATAGTTTCAATAAAATGTACTTTATTAAACAAATAAAACAGGCAAAGCACATCTAAGTACACAGGGAGGCAAGCGAAGCCACAAAACCTGTACAACTTGGTAATGAAACCAACTCAGAGAGAACTAGCATGTTCACAAAATGCTCATTGGGTGGAGAATCCAATCTCTAATGCAGTTTAAGAACCCACACAACAGTTGAGTTATTCTATTACTGTATTACCCATCTGTACTTAATTCCAAAGTGGTGGAATCACTGACATCCAAAAGTGTCAGACAAACTAACCCACATGTAGAAGAAATAAAAGCAGCATATTTACAAGTCAGTGTGACTAAAACAAAATATCTTTGTTTAAAAAGGAAAGTGGGCATAGTCCGACCTCTATATGGGAGAAATGATTAACTCAAGAACCAAATATAAAAAAGGAGATCTCAAATGCCAGTATTATGTATTCCAATTGCTACAGTACATATCGGCATTCAATAAAAACATATATGGAAATGTAATTACAAGACTTGTCTCGTATTCATTCAATGATGTACTGCAAGGGCCTCAATGCGTCTGAACCACTTCTGCAGGACGCTTTACAACACTTAGCTGTGACTTCAGTGCGTGACAAATCCTTGGTATGTTTACGAGTTTATTCTACTACTCCAGGGAGAAGTTAGGGTTGACAACCAGAACCACCTCATCTTCTGGACTCTCAGTCCGAGTTCCCTTCAGCCCAGACTGAGACAATTCTATCAGAATGTGATCCTACAAGAAGTAGAAGAACACAGATGCAGCAGTAGTTACTATGGATGTTAGAACATCTCAATTTGAAGCAACATTAAAAAAGGAGAAACATGCTATGGTTTAACGTTTGTGATAAAGACAGACAACGGATTAATGTGAAATCGCTAATGGTTCATAAATTAGATCATAAAACTGTACCCATTGGAGTACAATATTCAGAACGGTTGAGGAAGCTGTAACCCTAAAAACACAATAATAATAAAAAGCAGTACCATGACTATGTATATTACACACCGTCAGGAGACAATGTACTTACATAGTGCACCAGTCTGTGGATGACCTTCTCTATCAACGCCTTCTTGTTGACAAGCTCCTCCTCAGAGTCGATCTCCGACTCAATCTCCTTCAAGTACCAGTTCACCACAGCACTCTTCTTCAGATCCTCCTCTTCGTCAGCTATGCACACACGAGACACACACACACACAAGTTGATAAAAAGCAGATGGTGAAACGTATTTGTGACAACTACAGCAACTTGTCTGAGTGATATTAAGCCCGAGTTATTCCCAGTGTCATGCACTGACAATCTACAAGCTCAACACATCCTGCTGCTGCAACGCATTGTGAGCTTGTAGATTGTCTATTTTAGGTGCGGGACACAATGTGCAACCAAGTATAACTCAGACTTTACAACTCAATGGGGAGAAGGGGGCATGGTGCAACTCACCATCCTCTGCCCTGCGGAGATGCAGCACCAGCAGGTTGGAGATGCGACGGTAGTCTGTGAATGACAGACGGAGAGATGGCTTGGGCTGGGTGCCCGGCTCGGCGTGGCCATTGACAGGGCCGTCAGCGTTGCCGTTCACTCCGTTGACATGTCCGTTGGCGTGGCCGTTCATTCCGTTGGAGACGACAGGTCCTAAACGTTGAAAAGAGGATGGTTGTCGGACTGATTTTGCAAGTCGAGGAAGGATTATGTCGTCCTGGTGCATATTGTGTTTGTATCACATCTCGTTAGTAGTCATTTGTGTCTTGTCAACAAATATTGTATTGTCTCTAGGCCTGTCACAATTACATAATCGCCTAACTGCAATCATTTCAGATAGTCGGAAATTATGTTTTTACATAATCGTTATAGTCACTTCCATATTTTCAAACATTTTCAAAATTATTTCAATTTTTCTTTTTGAAAGTATAGTTATTAAATATGTAAGTTATTTGTAATTCTGCCCTGTGCAACTTAAGTTTACAAAGCCTAAAAGTCAAACATAAATTTGATAATGTTCCAATGTTCAACAACAGTTGTTTGGTGTGTGTGTGTGCCTACCGGTCTCCTCCACCTCTACCTCCATGTCATCCTCTGCTTCCAGGTTGATGTCTGGCGTCTCCACTCTGATGATGGACTTGTTCAACAGACGGAAGGCTTCCTTCACGTGTTTGGGTTGAACCTGGAACGACAACGTACAGATCAGACAAGGATGGAAGTAATGCTGAAGCCATTTTGGCAACTGTCCCTCTTCTTCACACGGTGAAGTCAAACTTCTGTTTTGAAGCACATTTCAGCAGTAGATCATGTCAAAGCACCTCACAGGACAAGCAATATCCTATATTAAAATTGCCTAGAATACAAAAATTACATAAACTAGGCGTAAACATTAACAAAGACGGAACATAAAAAACATTGAATAATAACAATGAATATTGTGGTACTTCAGTGAAAAAGAACTATGAATACAAGCCATAGAAGTTAATCCCCATGTAAATCACATTTTAGATTTTTTTAAGTGGTATTACAATGGGACTAACTGTGATATTAACTGTATGCATCTGTTGCTCAAACTTAGTGTGCACTTAATATCTGAACATATCAGCACGACTAGTCTTTCTTCACGTACCTCATCACAGCAGTGCATGCGGGCCATACCCTCCGACAGGCGGATCATGCTCTCTAGCTGCCGCACCGTGATTCGCCAGGATGAATTGGACACACCCCCTGAACCGTCGCGCTGGCGGAGACGCTTGTACTGCTCCACGATGAACTCCTCTGATTCGCTGGAGATCTACAGATGCAGGGAGGTCATGAGCAACATTTTAATATCAACACTTTCTTTCCAGATATTGCATCATGTAAACTTGTACACACACTTACCTTGGGTTTGAACTGACGGGCAAAGAGCAGATATCTGCGTATCTCATCAAGAGTATACATTCTGTCCACGGATTCATTCAAACGGGAGTGCAGGTCCACAATACGCCTGGCGATGGCGTAGTCCGTAACCTAAAATGATACATTTAAGATTTGAACACAAAACATAACCTGCAACATTGTATGCCAACAGACACACACACACACATCCATTTCTACAACAAATCTATTATAAAGTTGAAGTTGTCGGCCTGTCTGTACACTAGAGATGCGCGGATGGGTTTTTTTGTCACCCAAATCCGCGTTAACAAGTTCATTATCCATCCGCCATCCACCCGCGGTACTTATAGCATCCTATTTATAGATCCGCACCAACCGCACCAAATAATTGTTATTTTCCTGACGTTAGTTTTCTTATAAACAATGTTACTCACCACTGTCGCGATGCAGTGACTGTATACAATCCACAACCATGGTAACAACAAGCGAACGTCTTCATTAAGTTACTTTCGCTTTCAACCACTTTGTTGCCATGTCGGCTTTTTATAAGCTTTTTATAAGCGACTTTTAATATAATAAACTTTATTTATATAGCACCTTTCATGACATAAATGCAGCTCAAAGTGCTTTACAGAAAAAGAAAGAAAAAGTGAAAACAAAACACAGAGCAAAAACAATGCTCTGTGTTGCGACTTTTGGGCTTGTTTGGCACTTGTTTTGGGCTTGTTTTCATAGACCTGGCTACTTATTTCTCTCGCAACCTGGCAACACTGGCTGCCTTCAAAGCAACATGTCGTGAGCGGCTATTTTGTGCCTGGTGTAAAATGACGTAATATTAAAATACTACAAACGCACACACGGTGAAATGTAGTGCTTTTTAAAAGCTATTATAGGCCTATAGATTGATATCATTAATTTAATTCCCGCATTATTTCACCCGCGGTTTATCCAATATGAATTAATAATTATATTTGATTGACCCAAATCCACCCAAACTGCGGTTAACTGCGGCAACCGCGGCTAAAACCGCGATCCGCGCATCTCTACTGTACACCGTATGTGCATGTTTCTGTGTCTGTATGCATGTGTATATGTATGTATGCATGCATGCTATACATTTCACGCCCACATCCCATGTTGGATTGGGCTGAAACTTTCCATAGTGGTGTGTTATGATCGAAGGTAAGGTGATGGACTGGTCAATGTTCTTTTGTTTTAATTATGCAACTTTTTAAAACTTTCATTTTATACTGGAATTCAAAGGAAAGATGAATATATATACAATTTCATCCACGCAATGCTGGTTACGCTACACCGTACAAGCTACAATGGTAAAAGCTTAAGTGGTGAAGTGCACACACACACACACGTACCTCATTGCAGTCATCCACCAGTATGAAGAAGAGGTCAAAACGGCTCATAATAGGCGCAGAAAGGTTGATGTTTTGCTTTAGACTCTTGCTGCGGTCGTAGCGCCCGTTGATGGGGTTGGCCGCAGCCAGGATGGAGGTGCGGGCATTCAGTGTGGCCTGAAGATGGCAAATGAGTAGGAAAACATATAAATACTCTAATGGTGTTTCTTGTGTAGCAGCAAATTAACTTTTAAAGCCATCAAGCTGCTTACCCTGACTCCAGCCTTTGTGATGCTGATTGTCTGCTGCTCCATGGCTTCATGGATGGCCACCTGGTCCCTGACCTCCATCTTGTCAAACTCATCGATACAACACACACCCTGGACGGACACACACACACACACACACACACACACACACACACACACACACACACACACACACACACACATGAAACTAAATCGATAAAAAAAAAGTTCTCCCTCCTGGGGGAAATGACTACTCACTTTCAACATCTAACCCTCAGTATTATCATTTTGCATAATAGAATCCAATAATGTAGTGCAATTTGGTTTTGCAGCACACACACACACATTTCTCAGTAAACATAGTGCCAAATAAAATACGTTTTTCACAAGTAAATAAACAAGAAATGTAGTAAATGTGCGCTGATCTGTGTCGATGCTGAGATCAGAGTTCAGCTGGAGTTCTCTCCATTGATTTTGTCAGAGAAGAGACATGTGAAACTCATCATTTCTACTGCACATAAAAAATACAAATAAAATAGCACACTACTTCCAGAATGCACAAAGGTTTTTGCTGTAGATATTGCAAAACTGTCATTGCAAAACTGTTTGCAAGAAGGCATTTCTCCTGTAGAAAACTGACTAATTCTATGGTGGAAAACTCACGTTGTCGGCCAGCATGAGCGCTCCAGCCTCGATGACAAACTCGTGGGACTCCTCGTCTCGGACGACTGCTGCCGTCAGACCAGCGGCGCTGCTGGCCTTGCCGCTGGTGTACACCGCTCTGGGGCTGAACTCCTCCACATGCCTGGACACAAGACAGCGACAGTATTACTATCATCATGCATACATCGCTAGAAATGCTGTATTATTGTAACTATAACACTTTCATTTGTCAAATGTTGAAGAAGTATGTTATTTTGCAGCTGGAAGTTTGTTGTGCCCATTTATTTTAAAATCTTGCAATGATAACCAACCAGAAGCTACCTTGTTAAATAAAATTATATTGGTCAATTTTGATTTAAATGGGGTCAAAGGGGATATATAACAAATACCAAGGTTAGACAGTTTCAGAGATGATAGGTAGCCGTTAACTCATTTAGACCTGAGTCTTTCATTCAGCAAGACGCCTATCTATGTTCCCCGGTTATCACCCACCACAGCACCAACCAGTTTATGCCATCTGTGCATGTCAAAATAATAACTGAAATTTACAAATTTCTGAAAATATAATTGTCTTCAGAAATATAATTGTCCGAATGTTACAGGGTTTGACTGGAAACAGATTCCAACAAACACGGGAATGACTTTCAGTTCAATGTTCCTGTAGTATCAATGACCTGGCGACAACACAAACCATGATCACTTTCGATACAGGGTGTCTAAAAGCATAAGTCAAAAGTCTTCAGTTTGTCATTTAAATTGTTATGGGACAGTTTCAAAGTCACTACCATTAAGCAGACCCCAACATGCATGTAAATAAATTGATGTACCCGTGCTTGAGCAATGAAATTGTCCAAGTTAATACATTTTCAGGTACCTCCATACAAGACCATAGCCTTTGATAGTGACTATTAATCAGACAACTGAAGTTGTGTGTGTATGGGATGAAAGATGACGCGATGCCTGAATGCAGGTGCTGGGAGTGAACAGACTGGCCTAAAGTTACAGAGTGCGTGCGATTGTGTCGTACTTGAGGAACTGGCTCTTGGCCGTGCTGGGGTCTCCTACAATGCAGACGTTGATGTCACCTCTGAGTGACGTTCTCTCCATGGTTGTCTTTGGAACGCCTCCAAACAGCATCAGGAGGACGCCGCGCTTCACCTCATCATTACCTGAACACAGATGCCAGCAATATCAAAAACCACACATACGCTACGACAGACTGTGGAGCATACACGAGCACAAATACGGAATGTTTTATCGCTACAAAACGTGGTAGAGACATATTCATGAGCGTGTATTAGCTTTGTAAATCTCGGACCATGTGAATACGATTCTTTAGTCAACGATTCAATGCAACATAATATATATTAATGGACATAGAGCTCACTGATTCTCTCCATTTCCAGTGGACATTTCTCAACCTAGTGCCAATTAAGAAATGGTTTCACAAGTAAAATGTATTATATATCTAGCAAATGTGCGCTGATCTGTGTCAATGCTGAGATCAGAGTTGTTGTAGTTCTCTCCATTGATTTTCAGTCAGAGAAGAGACATGTGAAACTCATCATTTCTACAAATACAAAATAGCACACTAATTCCAGAATGCACAAAGGTTTTTGCTGTAGATATTGCACTGTGATTGGGATCTGTCATTGCAAAAAAAAAAATGCATCTTAAGATGGCTGCATGGCGATGCATCTTTGGCCGTACCATGTATGGTAGGGAAGAGGCTGGTACACAGGTTGTGGTAGAGGTTCTTATCCTGGCTCATCTCAAACACCTTCTCCCACTCTTTCACAGACATCTGGCTCTTAATGCTCTCTGCCGTCTGTTCCTCCTCACGCAGCTCCTTGCCGCCAAACTGCAATTCAATCAACAACACACAAACACTTATGGGAAACCTGCAGGATGTTCAGACACATTTGGAATGCTTGAATGTACATGGGGGGTTGTTTGACTTTCTTTTAGTTTAGTTTTTTTTTTTCCAGTAGTTTACATTCTCAGTTCAGATTTCTTTCCATACAAAACATACTGAATTCATCAAAACATTTCTGCCTATTTTTTTTTTCTTCATTACTTTTTACAGCCTTTGTTTTGACTGGAAAAAAATAGTCTATAGCCTAAGCTTATTTCTACCCTTGTCCGGTACATCGTTTACGCTTATAAGTGCCTGACGTGGTCTTCATAGCTCTTGCACCTAACTACCTCACTGAGCTTCTACTCCCTCATGTGGCAGCAGAGATCCTCAGACACAGACACTCAGTTTTATTGGTTGTATCTAGGTCCTGGCTAGTGACTATTGGTGGCCTTTCAGATCAAAAACCCCAGGCTCTGGAAAAGCCTGCCTGATGAGCTCAGGTGAGCCTGCTCAGTATGCTCTTCTTGAAAACCAGTATTTTGTTTTTGTTTAGTTTTTTCACAAAGGGTAAAACATTAATATCTTAAAATAGCTTTGCGCTTGCTTAACTGTCTTTAGAACATGCACATAATATGGTCCCCAACCCCTTTGCATTAGGTTTTTTCTACAGTTGTTTTTATCTTTTTCAATTACATTTCTTTGTAAAGTCTTTGCAACCTTGTCAAAAAAGGTGGCATATAAATAAAGGATGCAACATTACACACACGATACTGGCTAGCTTATTCCCTTTGTAGCAAAGATAATGGAAATGATAGCATTTTGTATCAATATTAATGGACATAGAGCTAGTTGATTCCCTCCATTTCCATTGCCGTTTTCACAAGTTTTTTTTTAAATAAAATCTAGCAAATGTGCGCTAATCAGTGTCAATGCTGAGATCAGAGTTGTTGTAGTTCTCTCCATTGCTTTTCAGTCAGAGAAGAGACATGTGAAACTCATCATTTATACAGCACACAAAAGAAAAAATAATTGCACAAAGGTTTTTGCTTTAGATAATATATATATATATATTTTGCGCATAATATGGTCCCCAACCCCTTTGCATTAGGTTTTTTCTACAGTTGTTTTTATCTTTTTCAATTACATTTCTTTGTAAAGTCTTTGCAACCTTGTCAAAAAAGGTGGCATATAAATAAAGGATTATCATCATCATTATTAGGGGCAACAATAGGGCAATCCACAGGAACAAAAATAACAAACAAGCTCAAACCCCCTCTGCGCGTGTGTGTGTGTGTGTGTGTGTGTGTGTGTGTGTGTGTGTCATACCCGTGGGTTGGTAGGGGCCACACTACAGGCCAGGAAGGCCAGTCTGTAGGACAGTTCTCTGACCCCCAGGGCCTTCAGACCTCTCAGGCCCTCGGTCTCGAAACCCTGTCCACCTCCTGCAACACGGGAATTGGTCTCTGCGCGCACACCTGCACACACACACACACACACTTATTAGTCTGTTTATATGTCTGCTGATTTTATGGCTTTGTTTGCATGTATTGCACTTTTATTGTAAATAAAAACTTCTACCAAACGTTGCAAAACAGTACCATCACCATCCAGTTGCTTCCCACCACACACACACACACACACACACACACTAAACTAAATCCTAGTCCTCATTTATTTGTAATCAAGAAAATTGACATTTTCCCTGACTGCTTTCTCTTTCAATCTTCTGGTGCAAGTGAATTTCAACCCATTAACTCCAAGCGGTGAGGCCGTACCAGGGGTGCTGAGTTGCGACACGTCGGGAACCACAATGAGGGTTCCAGTGAAGTCGCATCGGTCTCCGGCCTGCGCCGTCTCCACTGCCTCCGCCCTCAGGATGATCTCCAGGGAGCGAGGGATGGAACCACGGGGCAGCTCCGCCTGGGTCTCCTGGACACGCACCTGCACAAAACCAACACACCCATACACAAGGTTAATATGCTGCATTATTGAACAGTTGTTCTATTTATAATATTGAAGTCTTTACGATAGAGCAGTTCTCTATATGTGCGAACTCATGTCTGTGTACCTTTGCGTGCAACCATACGCTAACACACACACACATCCATGAGCCTGGAATCACTAATCAAATGCAACATTACACACACACACACACATGATACTGGCTAGCTTATTCCCTTTGTAGCAAAGATAATGGAAATGATAGATACATTTTGTATCAATATTAATGGACATAGAGCTAGCTGATTCCCTCCATTAACATTGCTGTTTTCACAAGTTTTTTTTAAATAAAATCTAGCAAATGTGCGCTAATCAGTGTCAATGTTGAGATCAGAGTTGTTATAGTTCTCTCCATTGCTTTTCAGTCAGAGAAGAGACATGTGAAACTCATCATTTCTACAGCACACAAAAGGGGAAAAAAATTGCACAAAGGTTTTTGCTTTAGATAATATATTGCACTGTGATTGGAATCTTTGCAATCTAGTTCATTGAAAAGGTAATTGCTAGAATAATCGCTAAGAACACACACACACACACACACACACACACACACACACACACACACAGTCTGCCCAAAAAAAAGTCTAGAGCACTTGAGGACCCGGTCAACTAAGGGCCCTTGGGAATCCAGTCAACTAAGAATAGGATTTAAGTAGTTATGGGAGTACATCCTCTCTCAGACTCAGATACAAAAACACAAAGTTCCGCTCTGTTCAAACAGACACACACACACACTATCACCCCCCACCTTCTGGAAGTCGATGAACTTGGACTTGTGCGTGTCAAGGTGGAAACGAGAGCGGTTGTTGCAGACGGGGTTCCTGCAGACGGTGGGTGGGGAGTATTTGAACTGCTGAGGTACATCTTTGATGATCCCCTGGCAGTCCATGCACATGAAACACCCGCTCACCTGCACAAGCAACAATGAGTCAGTATACTGGCAATCTGGCATGGTAAGAAACCACCTGTAATCACAATGCCAGCTGTATGCATTATTTCCAGCATGTATGTGCATTGTGCCAACAAACCAACAAATAATTAACAGATTCAAGTGGCTTGCCAGGTAACATTTGCCAAGGCTTGCCAAGGACATTTGGGCACCTCGATGTAAAATTGGCTATTTTGTCCAAAATGTTAAAAAATGTAATATTTGAAAAATTTGTCTCAAGTCAAGTACATGATTAGAACAATCAACATGCTTAAACATTCGACAATTAAGGTTAAAGATTGCTCTTTCTGTTAATAAAAAATACACCAGATTAACCAGTCAACATGAACGCTTAAGCTTAATTTATACTCCATCACAGGCGTGTCACTTGCCAAAAAGGACTGATCTAAAAGCTAACAACGTATCGCTAGCTTGTAGATGGATTCTTTTTGGTAAGCGACACCGTCATGTCATACTACAGGGTATGTATGGATTAGGCTTTAGGATTATCATGGATCTACTCAGGGTACAGATGTGTCTCACCAGTTCAGGGTGCACTGGGTGTGTCCGCACCACCTGGCCACTGATCCTCACCAGGGTGCCGATACGTTGAGATGACAGCTCGCGGATCCTGTCAATCACACAGAAGATCACATGATCAACCCATTGTTACCAGACACTTTTTTTGTGTCGTTCTAAAAATAATGTATTGATCCAATTCAGTACATAATTGTTTTCCTTCAGAAAAAAATCATAATTAACATGCTTTAATTAGGCTGCTACTTGGGAAGGGTATACTTGTTATGCCGTTATAATCTTATGCCACAAAAGCATTCGGAATCATAGTTACATGAAGGCACTGTAGCTATATAAAGTCACACATGCCCATTAAGATAAACATGACTTTAAGTTTGTCTTACTTGTGTCTGGTAGGCAGGTCCTCGATGGCAACGTAGAATTCTTTGTTAAGAGGAACATTCCCATGATCTCGAGCAAAGTTGCGCACCGACAAACAAAGAAACGGGTAAATTCTGAAAACAGAGACATCGATTCCTGTTATTCATCTACAGCTGGTCAATCTGGAGTCTATGATGCGTCCACTGATTGTTTATTCACCATTAAATATAATAGCAGGCTGGCACACATCTATTATATTATTTATTGTGAATGTAGGGACATTTGAGAAGCTGTCCGCCATTATTAATGTTTTAACTATAAAATCAATGGCAGACACTCTTGTTCTTGTGTGTGTGTATGTATTAACAGTTACTGTACGTCAACAAACTTTACATGCAGAGCAGGTTGAGATGCCTTTAGAGCTGAATTTATAAGGCATATTGCATTAATAAGACATGAGTACAAAATAAATCCTTAATACACAATATAGGGCAGGCTATAGCTGAGATTTTTTTAGTCCACCCAAAGTTACCTGTAGAACTCCTCCTGGATGGTTGTGGCCAGCTCCTGGTTAAAACACTCCAGGTCGGTAAAGCTGACGAGCAGAGTGTTCCTCTCTGGCCTGATCAGCTCCTCTGCCTCCCGGACATACTTCACCTCCCCATCCCCTGTCTGGAACCTGGACGCACATAATGGAACATTGTGTCAGGGCTGCCAACCCTCCTTGATTCCGCAGGAGTTGATTTCAACCACATCTCCTCGATTGTAAATGTTCCTTTATTTCTCCTTGATTTGGTATCAAATTCCCCAAATTCACTAGAACACAGGAAATTACATCTACTATGTTAAAGTCACTGGGGGAGGACCCCCAGACCCCCCCCCCTGTGTGGTCAGTACATGCAATCCTACAGCGACAAACACATTTAAGTAATGAATGGTTATTAAAGATGGGTCTTAAACTGCTTCAGTCAAACGAATTTCTGTAGGCCTACTTTTCGCGTTTTAATGGATGACATTTCAAAATGTACCCATCATTTTCCAACGCTAAAAGCAAGCCTAATAAAAGTATCAAACTCCCAAAATTCATCAGAACACATGAAATTACATCTCTGATCGCCAGACCCAGACCCCCCCCCACCACCACAAAACTCCTTGATTCTCACAGAGTGGATGTTGGCAGGCCTGCATTGTGTGCATACAATACAATCCTCAGTGTGTTCATCTATGCATTTGTAACTCTGAACGTGTACAAATGTAACAAAATGGACCCACATTTGGTTACATTAACTTACATTTGGTTACATTAACTTAGATTTGTACACGCTGAGAGTTAAATTAAGTGAATAATTGTAACCTAAGGGTGAGCATGCCACCATGATGCAGCCTGAGTCCGCACAGAGAACAATAACACGCAGTTTTTACACTTACTCCTCCAAGAAAGCCTGGAATAACTTCTGGCATTTCTCGCCCAGCTCGTCTTTCACCGTTTGCCCCGCGTTGTCTACCGTCTGTGTGTTCAGATCCATGCTGAAATAGTAAACAACTTCAATATAAAAGGTATAAAATGTTGAGATACTTTCTCTACAGTTCGTATCCCGGTCCTCCTCTTGCACTGCACGTTGTGGAAGGGGAGGAGGAACACAATGTTTCGCGCGAAAACCAACACCACGTGACGTTTGGCGCGCCGCTGTTAACCAATGGGGTCTGGTAGCTTCGTGTTCATGCAAACACAGTTGGTGATTCCAACCAATCCTATGAGGCTAGGCAGTATTACGCAGTGGTGTAAAGTAACTAAGTACATTTACTCAAGTACTGTGCTTAAGTACACGTTTGAGGATTTTCTACTTTACTGGAGTGTTTCTAATTTTACTTCTACTCCACTACATCTCAGAGGCAAATATTGTACTTTTCACTCCACTACTATTATTTTACAACTTTAGTTAGTTAGTTTGTAGATTTGTATTATTATTACAAAACATGCATTAACCGCTTCAGCCCTATCCATTCTTAGGCTATTTGAAAAGGTCACAACGTGTTGTGAGCTTGTAGATCTGCTATTTTCAAAGCATTTTGGAAACTTGTGAACTGGGACATTCTGCAAAAGGAGTACTTTTACTTTCAGTACAGCTTAAGTATATTTTAATGCAAATACTTTTGTACTTTTACTGAAGTATTTTATTATTTTCAGTACCGGACTTTTATTTGTAAAATAGTATTTCTACATTGTGGTATTGGTACTTTTACTTAAGTACAAGATGTGAGTACTTCTTCCACCACTGGTATTATGCCAATCCACTTTCCCGCGATACACTTTCGAGTGTGTGCATTTGGGAGAAACCATTTAACATATTGTACATTTTGTGCGTGCCAGTGCCTCGTTCAAGTTTGTATCAGACATCTTCTACTACTACTGTTATTGTGAAAAATAACAGAAACACTTTTTTTCAGTACCCACGTCTTGCTGAAATCTGTAGGGTGGGTCATGGGGTGGAGTGGTGGACCATAGTGGGGTGGACCATTGTTTACAATGTAGGGTAGAACGGAATTGCATAGTGTAGTTACCTTAGAAAACCACTGGAGGCTGCTGTTTATCACTGAGACGAAGTAAACTGGTGTATCATGGTCCCATAATACTGTAATGAACATCTGGATAACAGTCTTACGAGAGAGATGGATATTGCTGCTTAAGAATACATCTCGTTGGATGTCTCTTTTAGTCTACAGATAACAGCTACTGTCTGAGGAGCCATGACAACATATTTTTTATAATTGAGTATCAGTAGGGGAGACCAAAGACAAAAGTAACAGGGGGCAAAAGTAACACACTCAATAACTCTAATTAGAAATAAGCTAGAGGGGTGAGACTTCTTGTGCACATGCTCAGTATGGTCCTCTCTCTGCCTATATGGAAGGATAGAATGATCATTTCATCTCAGCAGAAGTTTTCAACAAAAAACTGATTTTGAGGTGTAAATGTACATTTTTGAGTGTACGGTATGTTCCTTCTGTGTCTAAAGATGTCAGCTAATTTAAACTTGGATGAATTGTATCTCTATGTTATTGGTCACAAATTAACGTCAGCAGCCTATGCTAATATAGGTGTTTCTAGATAGAATATGGGATTTTATCATGGTTGCCCCATCGGGGGCAATTGTAACAAAGTGACCGGGGTCAATTGTAACAATGTGTTTTCAATGCAAACTGATTTTTTGTCTGGGATTTCATACTTTTATGTTAGTAAATGAACATATTTCACTAAATGTCACTACATTTCAAAGTAAAAATACATTTAAATAAAAAATAGACATACATTTGAAAAAACTAAATTTTGTATTATTAATTAGGGCACATATATATGTTTCTTATAGCAAAAGATGACTAGGATATTTCAAGTAGTCTGTGAATTATGATAAATTAACCTTCTTGAACCTTGGATGGCAATGGATTGGTTCAGGACAATATGAATTTCAAACCATTTTAAATCCCTAACAATGTGAGAAGATCCCTGATGTCATCATCAGTATATGCCCATAAATGGGCATGCTGATATGCTCATATATGGATATATCTGTATCTGTCAGTCCCTTTAAAGCCCATATATGGAGATCCCTGATGTCATCAGTATATGCCCATATATGGGCATGCCCCCTTTTGTGCCCATATATGGAGTTGACTGATTTGTTTGCTGATGCCATGACACCAAGCCACAAGAACAGCGGTAGAACAGTGAAGCTGAATATTTTTATATCCAGTATCATAATTAATGCCCCCCTCCCCCAACACCCCTTTGCTTTTGTTTTTACAAATTGAACCTGAACTAACTGTCCTCCAAATTCTCAATAAGAATTCATTCCAAATTCTCAATAAGAATTCACACACACACAGGATTTTCTGAGGTCATCTGTCAGCCATGGGGCTTTTAAAATCACAGCGTTTGATCTTCATGTCTGTGGCTGTATGATGATAACTGTGGCTCTTTTTCAGCAGAACAATGATTTTTCTCTCTCTCTCTCTCTCTCTCTCTCTCTCTCTCTCTCTCTCTCTCTCTCTCTCTCTCTCTCTCTCTCTCTCTCTCTCTCTCTCGGACCCAGTCTTTAATGGTGTTGGGGTCAGAGCAATACTGTCTAGAGGTGAGACCACCTGCTTTCCCATCCCACTACTTCTCCATCTGCTGAGAGCAATACAAATAAACCCCCCGACAGGCTATTGGTTTCACCTGTCACATTGTATTCACCCACCAGGAAGAGAGCAGGAAGTTGTTGTAGGCCATTTGGATACGGACCATGTCTCTCTCTCTCTCTCTGTCTTGATCTGTCTTGATCTCTGGCGTTCCCACAATTGTTAAGCAGCAGGAAGTTCAGCCGTTCTCCATCTGATTCTGACATAGAACCTGGCCATCTGCGATGTTTCAAACACACACGCACACGCACACGCACACACACACACACACACACACACACACACACACACACACACACACACACACACACACACACACACACACACACACACACACACACACACACATCCACCCACGTACATCCAGACTCAGTATAGGCCAGGGGTTGCAGTAGCCAGTCCAACAAGCAATGGCTTCAGAGTGGAAGTTCACTGGTTCAACATGTTCATCAGCGCTTGGGAAAATCGAGGGGGAGGAAGTAGATGACAAACACTCTCCCCTGCCTCAACAAGTCAAGAGCCCCTGAGCAATGCACTGAACCCCTAACTGTTCCAGTGGAGCAACTCGATTGTAATCTTACAGCACGTAAACACGTAGCACGTACACCGGTTGTAATGATCTGGGTTCAAGTATGGGTCATGATTTGCATGTCATGTCATGTCATGTCCGACTCCTCGTTATGCCCTTAATTGTTTTCCCAGCCTCTTATCCACTGTAGCATCTAATAAAGCAGAGCTGCCTCAAAACAAAGAGACAGTGTGGAGTGGAGTGGGTAGCACTAAGACGCAACCACGTTACTGCTCATTTATACTTTGTCGCACAACAGTGTCGCTCACTGAGAGTGACTAACTAATGAAACGAGTGACACCATCATACAACTAAATATAAACTATAGGCCATTGGTAGGTGCATGTGTGTGTAAGTAATCTACTCTCCCATGTGGAACCACTAACATATTTTATAAATTATCATTAGCATCCACACACACAGGACACAGTACACACAGCACAGCACCACCATACCCACAGACCCACATGCATGCAGAAGGCACCAAAGAGCCACTTTATTGGTGCCAGAAGGGGAGAGGAGAGATGGTGTCAGATCAAATGAAATAGGGGTGAAAGAAGATAAGGAATAGAAGAGGATTGCAAGCTGAATTGAGTGGACAGTAGGGAGGTACAGACTGCAAAGAGACGGGTTATTATCAAGTGTCTTTTCCCCTGTTGTAGGCCTACTACAGTATTGTTCTCACACTTGTCTCATTTGGGATTTATTGAATTAACACTCTGTCGACTAGTATTTTACTCCATTGTTGCAAGACACTGATGAATGCTGGAAACACACTGGTGTGTAGTGTTTCGATGTCACAGTTTGAAGTGGTGTTCATAATTTACTGTCTATTGTATGTCTTGCATTGCCTGCAAATCTTTAGACATACTATATTGCTTTAGGTTCAAGGTTCAATGTTTTTTTATCGTCATATTGCAGGCGATGGGCCTGTCATAGAGTCTCAACAAGTGCGGACAAAAAGAAAAAATGCAAAATAAAGCAAAACAGAAAAAAAGAAAACAAAAGGAACACTTTAGAAGAAGTTAAAACATCATATCCACCACAATCTTACTGTGTCCTAATTCCCTGAACCAAAGTCACTGGGCTTGAATTCTGACCCATGTCAAAGAAGTACAAATGATGCCTATTAACTTTAAATCCAGCTATATCTATATATAATTTTACCAAACTGTTCACCAGGTTGTGTTTGTCAGGCCTAATAGCTGTTTGTTTTTCCTAAAATGAGCGGGAGGAAGTCCTTCCTGTTTTGAATGCAGTATAAATAGCAGGGAAATGTGTGCACTGTAGGTGTGCCTGTGCATGGGTGCTAGTGTGTGCTGAACATTTGATCTCCATGTGGCACTGATGGGTTTATGTGTGATGAGTGTACGAGTTTATGTGTGTTGAGTCAGATACGTTCATCAGACTCACGTACTCAGCGCAGTGCTGTCATTGTTATGTGTATGACATGTAAACAGGACGGGACTGCGCTAAGGTAATACAAACGTCTACATGCAGGGTTACAGATTGAAGCCTTCATTGAAGCCTTCTTTAGTTGTATTGTTTTCTCTCTTTGTCTTTCTTTCTTTCCTCTTTATCCTCCCCCTCTGCTCCAGGAAACGGGGACACAGTAAACTTCCAGCTCATGTTTGTCTCACTTCCAGGTGGAAGTAGGCTCAGTGTTTGTAGCCCGTGCGTATAAGATGCTGGGAAAATGGACTTAGTGACCCCCCCCTCCCCCCTTCTCCCTTTGAGCTCACACCTCCTCACTCAACTGCATAATATGCAGCTGAGTCCATCATGCCATAAATCTATTACACGCACGCACGCACGCACGCACGCACGCACGCACGCACGCACGCACGCACGCACGCACGCACACACACACACACACACACACACACACACACACACACACACACACACACACACACACACACACACACAATAGGAGGCCACCGTTGCACTGACTCACACACACCTGCCCCAAGACGTGTCACAAGTCAGAAAACACCAGAAGGTTTCATTAGATGCCTTTTCAGAAAAACATAACGAGTGCATTCTCTGGATCAGTGGATACCAGTAGTGACTGTGTGTGATTCTGAATCATGGCGAGAGGGCGATGATAAGGTTGATTGGGGAAAACACACAAGAGCACATTTCTAGAGACGTGTTTCCCCACGTCAAAGTTCAATTTCAATGCTCATATCTCTACAATATGCCACACCTAGGGTAAAACAAGTATTATGTGGCCAGTCAAGTAAATAAACAATTTGCCCAAACCTCAGGGTGTGCTGAAGATTGAGATTGTATTGATACCACACAGTAAAATACCCAGTGCTAATGTAACCTTTTGTAACTCTGAGGGTGTACAAATGTAACCAAATGGTTACATTTGTGGTTCTCAGACAGTTAAATGAACACAAAGGGTTTTACTGTGCACTTATTTGTGAGCCAACCGAAGGGAGATTACAGACATTACTTGTGATGCAACGCTTCTCATTTTCTTGCTACTCTTCACAGTGTAATGTCATAGGACTGGAAAAAATTAATCTTGTCTGACAGAGAGGTGGTCATAGTTAAAAGTCATTTCAGAGGGCTGGAATGATATTTTATCCAGGTGTCAAATGTACCACACCAAAACAGAAAGGGGGCGGAAACTAGAGTTGTTGCGATACCGATACCATTTATCGGAAAAGCTGCTGATACTGCCTAAGATACTGGTATCGGTATCTGTGAGTATGCCAGTCCGATACCACGTAATTTATCATTTGATGATATTTCCTTTACAGTAAACAATTATTTTGTATTTTGAATGCTTTAGTTGATGTTGCACAACGGTTTTATGCTCTTACTGTACTTCTCATTTTACTAACATGTGGCTGCACTTTAACAATTACTAATGGAATTGTTATTTATTCCTATATTTACGCATTGGTATCGGATCGGTACTCGGTATCCATCGGAATCGGAGCAGGAAGTAACATCTCTAACAGAAACACATTTCACTGAGGAAGTGAGCAAGTTATTGCAAAAGAAGTAACAAAATAGGTGTTTTCACTTTTTTATTAAAAACATCTTCAACAATAGAAAGCTACTGGGGGTAGCATCCTTGAAAATACAAAATATTTACATTATAAACTTGACTATGAGGGTGAAGACGAGTCATGGGCCAGCAGACTGTTCCTCACTCTCTCAGACACCCTGGGATAAACATCCTTACACACATGCACGCATGCACACGCACACACACACGCACGCATGCACACGCACACGCACGCACGCACGCACACGCACACACACACACACACACACACACACACACACACACACACACACACACACACACACACACACACACACACACACACACACACACACACACACACAGTTAGCTGGAGTGTAAACTGGAAGACTCTGATTCTGTAGTGGTGGATGCCCCGGCACGTCTCCTGGGTAGAACCTTCAGGCTGGAGGCGCGACTCAGAGCTAGCGCTCTGCGGGCGGAGGTTTTAAAACCTGCTCCCAGGAAGGCGTACAACAGCGGGTTCAGGCAGCAGTGTGCGTAGGCCATTGGCTCAGTCACGGCCAGCCACACCTCCAGTATGGATTCCAGGCTGCAGTGCCTGGGCAGGACCTCCAGGCGCATCAGGGCGTCCACGGAGATGCCCGCTCCGTAGGGCAGCCAGCACAAGAAGAAGCAGAGGACCAAGGCCACGGTGGTCCGGACGGCCCGGCGCTTCTGCCTCTGACCCCCCAGGGGGCCCCGGGTCAGCCTGGAGACGATGATGCAGTAACACACCAGCAGAACCAGGCCGGGGATCACCAGGCCCGACAGCACCAGCTGGAGATGGAACACCGCGACCCAGACGGGCCCGTTGTTCTCCGGGTAGAGGCGCTGGCACACGGTCGTCCCCTCCCCCGCTGTCTGGGTCCGGGCAAATATCAGGTCGGGTACCGCCAGCAGACAGGCTGGCAACCAGGCGCCTGGAGGGAGGGGGAGAGAAAAAAGGTGTGAGACAGGGGAATGCACAGGGGAGGAAACGACAAGGTCACTTAAGATCACTGAGTTCAGAACGTAGGGATGAAGGATGCATCCATGGGGAAAGAGGAGGAGGAGATTGAATGAGAGGAAGATGAGGAACTATGTGTTTTCAATTCAATTCAACAAATTGTCTCAAGACACTTTATAGTCCCACCACTGTCGCAAGCAATGCTTGCGACAGTGGCGAGAGACAGAGAGGGAGATACAAGCAAAAAGGTTTTGAGGAGGAAGAAGTGTGGATAGATGAGAGGAGAAAACAGAGGGGGAGAGAGAAAGTGAGACAAAGTGAGCATGAGAGACAGACAGAGAGAGAGAGAGAGAGAGAGAGAGAGAGAGAGAGAGAGAGAGAGAGAGACACAGAAAGAAAGAAAGAAAGCGAGAGAGAGACACTGAACGACACGAGAGACACGCACTGAGAGAGGCAGGGAGACACTCACCCACATAGACCAGCTTGTGGGCCAGTAGCTGCCTCAGACCACTGGTCTTGGTGCCAGTGGCTCGGACCACGGCCAGGTAGCGATCCAGGCTGATGAAGGCCAGGATGAGCACACTGCAGTACAGGTTGACCGTGTAGATGACATGGACGCAGACACACGTCACCGAGCCAAAGCTCCAGTCGGCCAGCGCTGCGTCCACAGCCCAGAACGGCAGCGCCAGGACAAACAGGAGGTCGGCGGCTGAGAGGTGCAGACGGTACCGGTCCGTAAGGCTGCATTTGGACCTGTATACACACATACACATTCATAGTTAAATCACAGCAGTGGCCTGGAGGTGCAGCTGGTTAAGCACATTAAACCTGCCGTCCCTATTTTGGCACGTCATTATAGGCAAGAATTCTTAAAAACCTGCTTTCAAAGACATGAAGCCGATGACATATTTTTTCCCCCTAAATCCTAATGCTTAAAAAAGATTTTCAATTTTTTTTTTTTTTTTTTTAATAGCAGATCTACAAGCTCATAGTGCGGCACTCGGTGCCGCACTATGAGCTTGTATATCTGCTATTTTTGAATAGCCCAAAAAATCTTAAAATGACACAGACACGTTCCCGGTCTTAATGGGTTAAAAAAAGATCTATAAGCTCCACGCGTCATGATGCAAAGCGCTGTGAGCTTATACTGAAAATAGCGTATTTTCAAACAAACTACCCAACTCACTTGAAAATCAGATATGTTTTATAAGGGATCCGACTAAGTTGCGATTATTGCATTACGAATCGCAAGCAGACTTCTCTCTCTCTCTGTACTGTCCTGTATAATAAAAAATATAAATAAAACATCTGTCTAACTCGTACCATCCATTTCTCAACATCACACACAGGTTTACTGGTAAAATTAAAAAAATAAAACTAATCCAGGAACGACAAAACCAGAGTAAAGTGGTCAAATCCTGTTACATAACACAACGTCCTAACCTGCGCTGGCAGCCCAGCACCATGACCACCAGGCCATTGCCGGTGATACCCAGGGTAAAGATGAGGGCGTAGACCACAGGCAAGAAGACCTGCTGCAGGTCACGGGTCACCAGCTGCTCCGTCTCACAGGGCTCGTCCAGGTCCAGGTATCCGGAGCCGGAGCCTGAGCCTGTGTCGTTGAACTCGTCGAAATAGTAGTGCTGGACACGAAAAGGGGTGGGCAGAGGTAAGTGAAGGTAGTAGGCTCTGCATGAGGCCACGGACCCCCATTTTGACACAAAGGTTTTTTGTCTCTGGGACCCCAGTCTACGCTGTAAAATCCTAAGTGTTAGTTTAACTGAGAGCGTGTACAAATGGACCAGTAATCCATTTGCACACTCTCCGAGTTACAGACCTGTCAGGGTCCATTTGGTTCCTAATCCTAACTCTCAATCATGTAGCTGGGGACCCCCATGGACCCCTGGGGGTCCCCGCATCCCACGCTGAGAACCAGTTTAGTAGTTTACAGACAGAGAGGAAAGGGCCATCACAATGGGTCCTGAGCACAATCGTGTGAATTGGCTCAGTTCAAATAAAGGATATGTTGATATGTCGGTCAGATAACTATAAACACAGTTACCAAAAAAAAGAGGGGAAAAAAGATAAATAGATTTTAAATAATATACTGTATACATATAGTAACATGCATAATTGCATATACATAAATACGTTTAAAACATACTATAATGTAATTAAAATAAAGCATCTATCTATCTATCTACAGATGTATCTATAAATATGTGCTGCCATGCACTGTTTGTTAGTAACTGTTAAAATCTCTTGCACGCCAATATCAGAATAATAACATGTCATTAGGCTAAGAGATCTTACCTCATAATAGGACATGATGGAGATGTTCCCTCTTGCACTTCTAGTATACAATATATCCCCCAGCTGAGGAGTGAAGTGAAATATCTATCCGGCGGGGTTATATAGACTCGGACACGCTCCTCCCCTAAACACTCAACACATCTGTGATCCTGCTGAAACGTTTTTCCTGTTTTCGAGGTGTCAGGTGCTGATAGTGGTTCTATCGCAGGATACTGAGCTGTGTGTGTGTGAGTGTGAGTGTGAGTGTGAGTGTGAGTGTGAGTGTGTGTGTGTGTGTGTGTGTGTGTGTGTGTGTGTGTGTGTGTGTGCGCGTGTGTGTGCATTGCCTGTATTGTTTAGGCCCCGTGGCTCCAGGTTTGTGAGAATGAGGATGTATCGGTAGAGAGAAACAAGGCCGATAATAATAAAACAATGCCTGGGGGCCCTACAGTATATGAAGAGCAAAAAAGCAGATGTTTTGCATGTAAATATGTTGTGTGCAGTAGTGGCTCTCTGTGAAGCTCATGGTCTGTTGAATCAGAACAGTGCTACTGCTGCAGCATTCAACGGCTCTCAGTGGAGTGTGAGAACACTTATCCCTCTTGTGTCATCATCCAACGTGATGTGTGCAAGCATGTATGTATTATTGGGAGGGGTGAGGGAGAGTAACGCAGATAGAAGGAGAGAGAGAGAGAGAGAGAGAGAGAGAGAGAGAGAGAGAGAGAGAGAGAGAGGGACAGTGTGTGATATTCTGCAATTGAATGTGAGGTGATGGTTATCTCCTCTCTCTAACTATCCGTTCTGGTAAATACCAGGCAGCTCGGCTTCCATCAGTGCTGTCACTGTACATGAACCGTGTGAGTGCGCTTGTGTTCTTGTGATGTTGCCGTGTCACTTTTGCGGGGGAGTGCCATATGGTCCAGTGGTTGGGTTTGAGATCGCCACAACGATAGGTCAATCATCCCCCTTTGAGCATTTCTAATCCTGCTGGATTTTAACCTGGCATCTCTCACAGATGGCCTTGTGTGATGATGCTGGGACAGTGTCAGTGGAGAGGTTTCCTGACCAGTGGCTCAACCACCCATTCCTTCCACAATCCCACAATACACTAATCCCATTGGCAAACAGAACCCCCCCCCCCCCCCCCCAAGCCTCCTGTAATTCAATATTCAAGCCTCAACTGTTTCTTTTTCTCCTTCGTCCTTCCTTGACTATTTCCATTGTTGTATTGTTCAGCAGTCCTGCATGGTATCAACTTTGTAGACACACCATATGTTATTGTAGCAGCTTCCAAGAGATTTGTGCAGTCTGCAACAGAGTGTGACTTCATCTGCTGTCTTTATTGGCTTCTCGTTGCTGCCCGCACCCAGTACAAAACACTGGTGATGGCCTACAAGGCAATCAAGGGCATGGCACCCACTTACCCTCAGGACATGATCCACCCCCATACCCCTTCCCGCTCACTTACACAAAAGGCCTAAGTCTGTTCAACAGTTCCCTAAAACACAGTCGCCAACATTCCACACATCCTAGACTCTTCACCAAGCTGTGGAATAAACTCTCCTTTGCTATCAATCACCTGATTCGAATGCTATCAATAACAGCAGACTCACCCCAGTCCCTATTTGCCACCAGTCTGAAAACTCCACCTCAACCCCTGGCAGTGTTCTCTCTTTGTATCCCTTCCTGTGTCCTTTTTTTTCTTTTTTTTTTTTTCTTGATACATGCTAGTTATACTATGCAGACCTATGATGATGCTATTTACTGATTGTTGACTATGATTCATGGCCTTTACTCTGATTTTGCACACTCACTTTGGATAAGATCCTCTGCTAAATGCCTAAATTCTAAATTGTAAGTTGGCACCACCATGCGGCTGTGTAGGTAGACAGCTACAGTATGTGGTTGATGATAACATCTACCAAGATGTGTTGCCAATAGTACAAATACAAAGAGAATTTTGCACACAAAACTCCTTACCTATCTAGGGAATTCATCAAGACAAACTGCCGCACATTTATTATTCAATTACAACACAGCAATATGAACATTCAGAATAAAGTCTGCCTTGAACATGCATACTTTATTCTGGGATTTCTTTTTAAGCAGTATCCTTTTCAAGTGAATATGTTTTATTTTTGTAGAGAAATGCATTATGACTACACCAATATTTATATCAATATTTTCCATAAGGAACATTTGTTGGTGAACTTATGATTAACACATTCCTAATGTGTCATATGATATGGCTAATGAGGTAACATAGATCAAGGGCTTAACATAGTGATATTGAATAGAGATTTACACTCTCTCTCTCTCTCTCTCTCTCTCTCTCTCACACACACACACACACACACACAGTTTTATTCTCATCAGCCTTGTTTCTCTCTACCGATACATCCTCATTCTCACAAACCTGGAGCCACGGGGTCTAAACAATACAAGCAATGCGTGTGCGCACACACACACACACACACACACACACACACACACACACACACACACACACACACACACACACACACACACACACACACACACACACACACACACACACACACACACACACACACACACATGTATGCCACGGTGGTGGGCAGGAACGCTACCCCTGCAAAACCAGAGTACCCCAGGATCTGAGATTAAAGAAAAAGACAGACAGCAAAGGTCTGCAGCTAAATATTCAACGTTGGCGTCATATGTCCCCATACGTCTGGCAAAGCCATATATGGTTATTACGTTCATACGTACATATATGATTGGCTGTGAGGGGTAACCTGCTATGTCACACCTTGGTGGACAGACTGGGTACTTATACTGTAGAATTGGGTTCAAACCCCAGCATTTAGTAATACAACACTGGTTCATTCAACCTCAAAGTTTGACCTCTGCCTAATCTGAGTTTAACAGTGAAACCATGAGAACGAATTCCCTGCTACCGCTCTGGGACCGCAGAGTCCCAACGTCGTCTCAAGGTGCCTCGTCCTTCTGCCATCTCAGAACCATGCCGAGGTTCTCCAAGAGGTATATCCTCCCCATCTTCTGTGCCTTCATCACCCTGACCTTTGTAGCCTTCTTCCTGTCGGACAACTCCAAGCACAATCACTTAGACATGGGCCAGGAGGAAATGCTCATCCCTCCCATCAACCTCTCCAAGGGTGGCCCCATGTTCACAGATGGACAGGGGGCACAAAACAAACACAGAGACGAGCAGATATTGCGGGATAGGATCCGTGCAGACCATGAGCTTACACTGCAGGAAGCCAGAGGGAAGCTGAGTAATTCTGATGAGGAGCCGCTGCCAAAGTCTCTGCCGCTCCCAAACACTCTTCACCCCATGCCCCTGCCCAAGGTGGTAGGGGTCAATGACGGAGAGCCCCCGGAACATGACATCAAGGACAAACGGGACAAGATCAGAGAGATGATGAAGCATGCGTGGGACAACTACAGACAGTACAGCTTTGGTCATAATGAACTGCAGCCCCTGTCAAAGAAAGAACATTCCTCCATTATCTTTGGTAATTCCCAGCTAGGTGCTACCATAGTGGACTCTTTAGACACCCTGTACATCATGGGCCTTCACAAGGAGTTCAAGGATGGACAGGAGTGGATTGAACAGAACCTAGACTTTGACGTTGATGCTAAGGTCTCTGTCTTCGAGGCCAACATCCGTTTCATAGGAGGACTGCTATCTGCTTACTACCTCTCTGGAGAAGAAATATTCAAACTGAAGGCGGTACAATTGGCTGATAGGTTGCTTCCTGCCTTCAAAACGCCTACAGGCATTCCCTGGTCCATGGTCAACCTCAAAAGTGGTGAAGGGGGTACGCACTGGTCACCGAACAGCGTTTTGGCTGAGTTCGGGACCCTCCACATTGAGTTTGTTCACCTCACAAACCTAACTGGGAACCCTATCTACTATCAGAAGGTGATGCACATCCGTAAGCTGCTAGCCAAAATGAACCACCCGAACGGACTGTATCCAAACTACCTCAATCCTCACACAGGCCGCTGGGGACAAGACCATACCTCAGCAGGGTCTCTTGGGGACAGCTTCTACGAGTACCTGTTGAAGGCATGGCTTGTGTCTGACAAGACCGACATGGAGGCACGCAAGACCTACGATGACGCCATCGAGGCTATAGAACGTCATCTGATTCGTAAGTCCGACGGTGGTCTGACCTTCATTGGTGAGTGGAAGAATGGCTACCTGCAGAGGAAGATGGGCCACCTGACCTGTTTTGCTGGGGGGATGTTTGCACTTGGAGCCAATGGCTCGCCAGATGACAAGGCAGAACACTACCTCCAGCTGGGAGCTGAGATTGCGCACACCTGCCACGAATCCTACAACAGGACAGCGATGAAGCTGGGTCCAGAGGTCTTTAGGTTTGACAATGGTCTGGAGGCAGCGCCTGTGGATAGACGTTACATCCTGCGTCCGGAGGTCATTGAGACCTACTGGTACATGTGGAGGCTCACCCATGACCCCAAGTACCGCCAGTGGGGCTGGGAGGCGGCACAGGCTATAGATAAGTACTGCAGAGTGAGTGGAGGTTTCTCTGGTGTGGAGGACGTCACCATGTCCAATCCCACTCATGACGACGTGCAGCAGAGCTTCTTTCTGTCAGAGACGCTCAAATATCTGTACCTGTTGTTCTCAAGTGATGAACTGATGCCGTTGGAGAGCTGGGTGTTCAACACGGAGGCTCACCCTTTGCCTGTCCTCCACCTGGGCAAAGTCACCCTGGCTGGCAGCCAGCCGGCCCAGCGGTGACTGACTTGCACAGATAGGGAGACTTCTACCACATCAAGAACACAATGGGGATCTGGTCCGCTCAACTGTCCAGACTACACTGGACGTGTTTTACGTCGATCAGTTGGATGGTTCTCGAGACACAAAGGACATATTCACATTTATAGTAGGATAACGGCGATTCTGCAAGTGAATGTAAGGTGATGATTAGCCCTAATGGTCAACTTGATACTGCAAATACTGGATATTGTATATTCTGTTTATTGATTGATTGTGTTCTTAGTGTGAGTTTATTATATTGCTTTGCTTTTATTTGAACTTGGATGTAGATTTGTTTTAAATATATTTTAGCCCCTATCCCCCTCTCCCTCAAGAGGCCTTGCCTTTTGTACATAAGAATTTGTCCTTAATTGTCTGCCTGGTTAAATAAAGTGTAAAAGAAAAACATAGGCAGATCATTCCCCTTTCCAGAGGATTTCTAACCTGCGGGCTTAACCTGGAACTGATTACCTATGATAGCCTTGTGTAGTGATGCTGGGAAAGCAGACACGTTTCCTGACCAGCAGTGGCTCACAACTGTCACTTAAGTCACACTCCCCAAAGACTTCCACAATCACACAGTACACTAACTTGGCAAACAGACCCCTGTCTAAGCCAGCTCCTTTGTCCTTCTCTCCTTCCTTGACTATTTCCATTGCTCTATTGTTCAGCACAGCAGTCTTGGTGGCATTAACTTTGTGGACACTTAGCAGCTTCTAAGAGCTTTCATTTATGGTATACCTCAGAGTAAACCATCTATAAAGGAACTACAACTCTTCTCAATCATGTGATTTCATCTGTAAGGTCACGCCACCTTGTGGCTGTGTAGACAAAACAATATTTTACACAGAATTCCTAACCTGCATCTTGGGACATCATTAGCCCATCCTATCAGTTCGTCATCAAGGCACATTTGATGACAAATGCGCATTTAATGTATTTTTTTGTGGAGCACTTCTGATTTTAATTATTACTTAAAGCTGTCATGGAGGTTACACTGATGCATGTTTGGTGGAGTAGGCTCTCTTCATGAGTGCATTGAGATCAGATCACAGCTTGTATGCAATCCCATTCTGCCTCTTCTAATTCCTGCTCATCAAAACTGACACCAATATCATATGCATGCTGTCACTTACTGTATTTATAAAGACATGTCCCATGTTAGGCTGATGTTGGTTCTGCATATGTACATGCATCTGTGTGTGAGAAGCACACAGCTGGAAAATAAATGTATTCACAGCCCTGTCCAGCGAACACAAAATACAATTTAAGAGGATACTACCACCAGTGTGGACATTGGAGCTACACCTTTCAAAGGATCATTCCGCAAAGGTGGCTGCGTGCTACCATTTTAGGTGATCACCCTTTCAACTTTTAGGTGGAAACGTTTTCACCTAAAAGGTGATTATGATACTAGGCGCTCTTAGTAAGTGTAAAAGCAGAGAGATGTGCTGAGGTGAGCGGCTCGGTGACGTCATGTTTTCAAACCACCGCGGTGAGAGGGTGATCACCGAAAATGGTAGCATGCGCCCATGCGCTTAAAGGGACTGATTCTTAAGTACAGTAGACCTTGTTGGTTGAAACAAGCACGTTACATTACGGCGTGCAGGCTCTATTTTTACCTTTTCATACTGAAAGGGGCCTTAACCAATCAAGTAAATAATCCCCACCTCGTATTCTCTGTATGGAATGTCTGACTGCGAAAAACAGATAACAAAGAAACCCCCTCATAACTAAGCCCACTTTTATCAATGAAGTAAAAATAAAAACCTTTATCAAAGCAGCTTTTAAAAAATCAAGGAGCTGTTTATGGAGAACAGGATGTTGATCCTGCAAGATTCAAGCTCTTGCTTATGAATTGGTAGTTTCAGAACATTTGAAGTTTCTGTCAATCATTGAGGATATAAAACAAATATAATTACCCAAAAGCCAATGTTTAATGCAATTCATTAAAAGCAAATGTTAATTGTATTGAAGTCAAGGTTGTTAAATCCATATGTGCATAACTTCTAACAATGTACATTTTCTCTCAATACAGTATTCTGTTTTTTCCCCCCAAATATCTCGCTGATTAGTAATAACTCTGTTAAACAAACACAAATATTATCTTGTGAGAGGAATAGTTCTGACAGGGACCCAAAAGACACGACTGAAGGCAGAATAAGAGCTTAGAATCCACCGTGGTGCAACCGGCTTTGTCGAGTGTCTACACGAACACAATTGGCCCGTGTTCGGGGGAGGGAAGCCGGGCGGGGAGAGTATCGGTCATTGCACGTACTCCTACGGGCTAGGGCGGCACCCGTCAGCAGGGCGTGTTGGGCGGGAGGAGTAGGACGAAGGCTCTACGTCCTCCTGGTGGGGGCTCTTCATTGGCAGAAATGTGTGTGGGGAGGAATCAATTGGCATAACGAGTACATTGGGGAGAAAAAGGGGTAAAAAATAATTGGCTACTCTAAATAGAAATTAAAAATAAATAAAGGCTGAATGATCTCACAAGCATTGTAATCGTTCAATCGTACTTCTCTTGCACAATGCCTTAGCGAATAACTCTCTGAAACGGCCCGCCTTTGCTGTGCTCTGTTTGGGCGGGGACCTTGCCAGCTGGACCGGTCCATCATAGGTTACAGAAGTGGGGATCACCACAAAACATTCATCACTAGCAGACGATTCATTCTCACTGCACTCAGGTTGGCTACTTGAGCTGAGGCTGATTGAGTTCAGTCTTTCACTGTGAGGGACGGGATCGCCGTGAAGGCTGGGGTCGCCGTGAAGGCTGGCGTCGCTAAGAAGGCCGCTGTCATCTAAGTGTGGTTTGGTGAGGCTCCCGTCTTGGGCAGACCGGGACCACTTTCTCCTGCTCTTCCTTGCCGGGACGGGATCACTGTGAAAGCTGGTGTCACTGTAAAGGCCGCTGTCAGCTAAGAGTGGTTGCTTGGTGAGGCTCCCATCTTGGGCGGACTGCTTTCTCCTGCTCTTCCTTACAGTCCTCCTTCCCCTCTTAACGACCACCTTACACTGCTTAAGGTTTCTAGAATGAAAGAGTGACAGTTGGTAGTATTCAGTTCTCTTCCAAGAACTTTTTTTTTTGCTTTATTCATTGCACCCATATTGGATAGTTGTACATGCATCTGTGATATTAATGAATATCCCCATCAACATATTTGTTATATTATTTATTATAGGCTTATCAAAATTGTAGACCACAGAGTAGATTACCATGTTAATATCACAGGTAGGCTATACACCCTTGACCAGGGGCCCATTTCACGAAACCTAGATAGCAGATTAATCCGGGATTTACCAACTATCCTGGATGAATTTATCTTGGCTTAGCCATGAATCGGTTTCATGAAAGCCGAGTTATCTCGCCAGATTAATTTAGCCAGTTTTCCTGGATGTTTATCCATGACTCGGTTTCATGTAAGCAATGCCACATTAGTTACCATGGATATTTATTCTGTGAAGCTAACCTGGGCATTCACAAAGGCAGAATTAAATCATCCAGGATGTAAAACAAATCCTGGTTTGACAAAGTCTGCTCAGTGCAGCCTGGTTTATTACGTTCCGCGATCGCAAAGCCATGCTGTGAAGGAGCGACTTTGTCGAGCCAGACTTGGTCAAGCCAGGCTGAATGTGCGTTCTCGTCTTCCCCAGTAGACCATGCGGTCGAGCACAGATTTACTGATCCCGAAATGAAGAAGCGCTTACGAGGAAGTAAGCTTATAAAATAAATACTGCTGCTGTAATAAAACAAGACCAGGAGACCTGGTTCTGCCAGACCCAGAATGAAGTCCTAGTATGTAACACACCTACAAACCACTTTATAACTGAAGTTCATGATGTCATGAATAGTTCGTGACGAAAGGGGACGTCACAAACTTTTTTTTGGCTGGGGCCGGAGGACAAATGGCCCCTACCCATGTATGGACGAAACAGGTACAAAGCCTCATGGTACAAAGCCTCCATACATGGAGGAAACAGGTACAAAACATGCACTACGTCACGACTAAGCCGGACTTCACATGACGTGTCAGCCTGTGTATACCCATGTATGGACGAAAGGGGGACAGACTTTTTTTGGCTGGGGCCGGAGGACAAATGGCCCCTGCCCATGTATGGACGAAACAGATACCCATGTATGGACGAAAATGGGACAGACTTTTTTGGCTGGGGCCGGAGGACAAATGACCCCTGCCCATGTATGGACGAAACAGATACAAAGCCTCATGTAAGCCCCGACCCCTTGGGTCTGGCAAAAAGAGAGAATACTTTTGGGGGCAATGGTGGATAGACTGAATGTGTAAGTACCCCCAAAATATAGGCTACATTTGCTAACCACTGGTATGACAACCCGAGCTCATACGACACGGTGAAATAGCACTGATTGACATTCCGCACATAGACGACTGGAAAGCCAGAAAAGCTGTGCATAGGAGCTGCGAATCCCCTCCATTGACTTTGTTACGTTTTGGACCACGTCGGAGGCGCGCAGTCTCAAGCGAACTGAAGCCACGAGAGGGACCACCGAGCGAGTTGCGGTCCCGGACGTTGCAACGTTAAATCATGTTGTGGAGACTGCTCTGCTTCCGGGTTGCAACCCATGTTATTTCACCGTGGAATTCGCGGCTCCTATGCACAGCTTTTCTGGTTTTCTAGGTGTCTATTTATGGAATTGTCAATCCGTGCTATTTCACTGTTTTCTGTGAGATCAGGCTGAAACTTCATAATGAGATCTTCATATAAATAAATATAATGAATGTAACAGAATTCTTCATAGTCACTGTAAGCATAATATGTAACAATCAATAACATTTAGTAAAATATTCATTTTTACAAAACTATATAAACATAAAATTTGATTTTCCTTAACCACTTGAACCACTGCAAACGGATACAAGAAGAGTGGGCACTTAGGAAAAGTGGGCACTTCAAAGTAAAATTTGCCATTTTGTGCAAAAATATTAAAAATGAAATGTAAATAGTTTTATAACATTTTGGATCAAATAGACAATTTTACATTGAGGTGCCCACTCTTCCTGTTACCCTGCAGACTTATTCTGGGTGAACATTATCCAAAAATAGCTGATATACAAGCTCAGAACCTCTCGCATTGGTATGCGTGAGCTTGTAGATCGGCTAGATCGGCTGTGGGTGTAAAGTGAAAAAAGAGCGTACCAAGTAGGTGCGATTTACTAATTATAGAGAGGGATTAAAGGGATATTTCACTTTCAAAAAAACTTTTGGTCGTTTTATCGTCTACTCAGACTTTTGTGAACCCCCCAGACCGTTTTTAAGTTGCTTGATTCAGTATTTAGATATTTGATATTCATTTTATCAGACACGCCCCCTTCCTATACAAACCCATTATAACTTCAAACTCCATTTTTAACATGTTAGATTCATCAAAAACACCCGTCCTTTACTCACCCTGCCCTCCTAATTTGCGAGGGGGCCGTGTTTTTTCGATAACTTTTTTCATTTATTTTTAATATTTTTTTTGGAAAATGTAAAAAATTAAATACAATAAAAAAAATTAAATACAATAAATGAAAAAGTAATCGAAAAAACACGGCCCCCTCACGTATTAGAAGGGCAGGGTGAGTCAGCAGAACCAAGGATGGGTGTTTTTGATGAATCTAACAGGTTAAAAATGGAGTTTGAAGTTATAATGGGTTTGTATAGGAAGGGGGCGTGTCTGATAAAATGATTATCAAATATCTAAATACTAAATCAAGCAACTTAAAAACGGTCTGGGGGGCTCACAAAAGCCTGAGTAGACGATAAAATGACCCAAAGTTTTTTTTAAAGTGAAATATCCCTTTAAGATGTGGTTAAGATTAAACTAGTATGTTTATTTAAATTATATTGAATTGCATGCTTTGATAAATAAAAGGACAAACGATCAAGCTCTGAAGATCAATCCTAGTTTTGTATAAATCTATTTGAAAAGATCACTCCAACTTGCACAGTATAGGCTACCAACGTTAATCTCTGCAACGCTCAATATTGTACTTACTGTACACGGGCAAGCATCCATTTGAGTCTCCACACGCTCATAAGTCAATCCAAATTAACAAAAGTAATCCAATAACTCATCAGGATAGATCAATAAAGAATCCATAGTCCAGCTAATCCACAACTTGGCAGTGACAATACATTTTTCACTGGTTTAACATTGATATACATATTACTGTGCGTAGCCTATTGTGGTTTGTGGCATGCAATTATATATTACACAAACAGGCCTAGCAAAATAGATCACAATGTTTAATAGCATCTTTCAAAAAAAATCTTTTTTTATAGCGAAAATAGCCGATCTACAAGCTCTCAAGCTGTCATGAATAGGTTTTGCAGCGTATATTTTCATAATTTGATGTACAATGAAGTATATAGGGCTTAAGTGGTGTTACGGCCAGCCGTATTCGTGTATATTTGTATATGGATATACTTGTTTTACATGATTTGGTATTCTGTATTATTTGTTGTATTCTATGTTTCTGAGGTGGAGAATTGGAGGTGTTGATTGCCAGGTAGCCTGCCCCAGCGCGTCTGATATCTGATTCTGGCATAGAGGGGCTCTGGCGAAAACATCCGTGGGCACCTACCTATTGGTTCACCGATCTGTGCGCTCGCCCCCGCCCCCGCCCCTCCTCCTCCCCCAATGTGCAGCACTGAGAGCCCTGACGTCACAACATTTAGAGCAGGGCTACTCAACTTAAGATGGCTCAGGGGCCACTCAGCAAAATACCAAAAGTCCAAGGGGCCGCAAGCTAAAAATGACTATTTTGGATTTTTCGATTTTGTACGCATTGTTATTGTTATAAGAAAATGTACATTTTGACATCATATTCTTTTCACTGTACCTGTTTATTTTGTGTGTATGTCCAGTGGCATCAGTTCAGCAAAAGCTAAGGTATGGCAAGGTTAGGGTTGCCAACTCCCAGAGATTGAAATAAGGGACACCTACCCTAGGCGTGCGCCTAGGGTAGGTGTTGGGTAGGGTAGGTGCTGAATTTAGAGCAACGCCCACTGCGCTCTGGTTGGTTGGGGAAATTAAAGGTTGACTCCCATTTCCTATGCCTGAAACATCAACAGCTTGGTCCAGGCTTTCATTTTTAGCAAAAAAAAAAGACTGGAGATCGAGGCTAATTGCCAAGTAGGCTGCACTAGCCCTCCTGCTTTCGTGCTTAGAGGGACGGGTTTAACATCTCCGGCGAGAGAATGCGTGTGATCCCATTGGTTCACCGATCTGTCCGTCAACACAACATTACGAGCGACGCCCACTGCACTCTGGTTGGTTGGGGAAATGAAACACTTCCTATACCGGGTACACCGACGCGCTGGTCCAGGCTTTTATCTTTTAGCCAAACTAAACAAAAAAAGCCTGGAGATCGAGGCCAAGTGACTGTCAGCTGCCTGTGGCAAATGATTGTCAAGTCTGTTGATCACTAGCCTCGGAAACCCATGCATTTTTTTTTGTTACAAAAAAGAAAAGCCTGGGGGAGCGATGCACGAACGATGGTCTTGGACCTTGTTATCTCCCTACCAATCAGAGTGCAGAGGGGCGTCGCTCTAAATTTGGTGACGTCAGCGTGTTCCGTGCACAGGCCGAGGGGGGGAGGGGAGGGGAGGCGGGGACATAGATTGGTGAATCAATAGGAAGCCACGCACAAATCCAGGCGGCTGTGTTTGGGTCCGCCCTTCAAGACCATGGATTGAGCTCGTAGCCTCAGGCTAGTTGATCACTGGAGGCTGCCTAGCCTGGTAAACCCTCCCTCCGGAAATCTCATTTCCATTTGATTCCAGGAGTGAGTCTGGCATGAAGGCTTGTATGGGCGTTTCTAGTGCATTACCAAATAACCGAGCCAATCAGCGTCCTCGCTCATTGTTTTGTGATTGACAGCGGGGGTAGGCCAATCAGGTTGAACCCGAGTGGTTCGCACGTCATCAATCAATACACCTTTCATACAAGCTGCTCATTAACATCAAAGACAAACCAATTACTCCTGGTGATAATCACTGCAGCCTAAAGTGGCTTAATTGGACATCAAAGGGCCACTTGGACATCAAAGCTACATTACTCCCGCCCAGCTCCAGCCCACAGCCAAATTGCCCATATAGGTCTGCAGGCCAGACTCACTCCTGAAATAAAATACAAATGAGATTTCTGGAGGGAGGGTTTACCAGGCTAGAGGCTGCCAGCTACCGATGGAGAATTGGTTCCCTCCATGGATTGACCAGTTCTGATGAACCCTCCTTGCATTGGCTGGGAGAACACTCACCATGGACTATTAATAAAGCTCACTCATAAACTAACTTTTGGGAAGGACTGACAGCTTCGGCTGTGGAGACTGCACTCCTCCATTTTAAATCCAATTGTCATTTTATATTACTTCCCTAACCCTAGACTGGGGGTTGTAACAGTGGTAATTTAATGGCAATGTGTACCTGTGTTATTTTAATGCAGGCTAGTAAAAATTGCTTTCATGAAACCAAGTCATGGATAAACATATCCAGGATAACTGGATAAATTATTCTGTCGAGATAACTCAGCTTTCATGAAACCGATTCATGGCTAAGCCAAGATAAATTCATGTTTCATGTTTCGTGAAACGGGCCCCTGGCCCACTCAGAATGAAGTACAAAAAGGAAATGGGAAACCAATCCATGAACCCACATTAAAAAAAAACTCTTGCACACGCATTTGTCAGTGTGCCAACGACAATGACAAACTAGCTGCTATTTTGAACCACTACTGAAAGACAGACTGAAACTGAGAAATAAAAAAGTGTGTTTGCTACCTCTTTAGGAAAATGTGTGGTCTGGAGCAGGTTCTTTGGTCTCTCTCACCAGTCAGCGGTTTCTTACTGAAGAATATCCCACGGACACGCTCTAGGACGTGGTGGTCCCAAGGAGTCCTGGAAAGAAGTTAACAAAGCTGCAGCTGATTGACCAGGAATCTACCAACACCAATACCATCAAACGTATTGCTAGTGCACATTTACAAATTCATGCTGTGCAGTCTTCTTGTGCTGCGCCTTTTCTGCATGACCCACTGGTCACATGTCAAGGAAGTAGGATCTGGTGAACAAATCAAAGCCCAATTTAACACCATGTCAAAATGGCTTTTGCTAGACACTTTACAGTGAGGTGAAGATTGGTTACACGTCAGTATAAACAGCAGAGAACAGCCCAACAAGATGTTACCACTATTTGGCTGAGGTTTTCCAGCATTTTAACACAATTACGGGCAAAACAGTGCTCACCATAATTTTTTTGGTACAACTTTCGGCACCCAGAACACGGGCCCTGCAGTGGACCCAGCTTCATATGTGGGAAGGAAGGGCCAGACATCGTGCTGTCAAATGAATGTTCAGAGGGACACTGCAGGTCTGATGGCTCAGTCGATTCTTGGTCAGCCACTTGTAGCAGCTCTTCTCCACCATCTCCAGTGTCAACCACCACCATTGCCGCTCCTTCATCGATGATGTCAAGCAAGTCCCTGGTGGTCCCCTTGTCTGGGACACTGTTGCCCCTTCTCTGCTCGTTACTTCTCACCCTGTGCAGTACAGAGTCGTTGCAGTTCTTCCGTTTGGAGGCGTGTGTGGAAGGCATGGTGTTTCCACTCCACACAATACTGAAGTGTCACCTTTGAGGGAGCACATTTTACACACTGACTGAGTGTGGGAGTGTGAAATTAAAAAGTGTAAAAGATACAGTCAAAGCTCGAAACAAGCCTAAAGTCTTGCACACCGCATTTTTGATGGGTTTTTATTTTTTAAACCCATCCGATAAAAATCTATACACACAAAAACCTGCACATTGAGGCCTATGTGTATCATTCTTTTGATTGCGAAGATTACACAGAACAAAACAAAATTCAGTCATCAAGCAGTATGGATGGTTTTGTGCTCCTCTCACTTGTTGAAAAATAAAAAAAAGTCAATACCCTGTGATGGGATTCACGTAAAGAGCAAGTTTCACCTGCAGGTCCACGCACGCACGCACGCACACACACACACACACACACACACACACACACACACACACACACACACACACACAGAATTTCGGAGGCGTGTGTAACGTAATTGACACAACGTGTGGCTGTATTTATTTTTTAACATGCGATATTTCGGAGAATATGGACTGTCATAAGAACAGTATGCAAGAGCCGGGTGTACCATCGACAAATCATCTTTTCACTGTAGGCCTACTGCAAAAACAGCCAACAATGAGGGATACCAACCTTGCAGAAGCCTTCAGCTGTATGTCCAGAGGCGGACGGAGACCTGTGGATTCGGGCGGATATTTAGGAACTTTTTAACGATAACAAGCTGTGGACTGATTGATTGACTGATTGACTGATTGACGCAGTCATAGGCCATGATGGGCCACTGTTTCCCTATTTTTTAGCAAAACTAAACAATAAAAGCCTGGAGATCGATGCTACTGTTTCCCTGACAGCAGAGTGTAGAAGAGAGAGTAACGTGACGCTTTGATCTCGCCGCAAAGCGGGGCTATAGTTCCAAACTTTGGAACTATCTCTTTGAGATAGACAGAGCACTTCCGCATTCCATTCTTACAATGGGAGTCAACACTAGTGTAAGTGGGTCGGGACCGGTCGGGACCCATTTGTGGGTCACGAGAAAATAAATCTCTTTATTTTTTGTTTAAAAACATTTAAATAAAGAGCAAGATTTTTCATGAATTAGAAACAAATTCAATGATTTTTCTAAAGAATTTCATTAAAAAAAATAAAAAAAATACGTAAATTAGAAAACAAATGTGTAAGAAGTAGTGAAACTAGACGATCTACAAGCTCACAATGCATGGCTTAGGGAGGTGTTGTGAGCTTAATTGTAGATCTGCTATTTTCACTATAGTTTGGGTCCCGGGGAGTCATCAAATGTTTGGGAACCAGTGATATAGGCTATTCTTCAGCAGGCTGACAACCAGCCTAGCTATCCATTCCCAGCACAGAGTGAATGGTACCTCTTACACCAGTAAACAGGCTGACACTCGTTTTAAAAACTCTCAAAATCGCTCACAGTATTCTGTCTTGTTTTTCAAACATCTCTGACACTTATCATTAAGTAGTACTGTCTGTTAAACCAGTGATTCTCAACCTTTTCAGGCCGTGAGCCCCCCCCCCCCCCCCCCCCCAAATAATAATATTTAAACTGGGGACCCACCCTGACAAGCACTTGGAATTGTAGGAGTTGAGTTTAGTTTACATTTAGTTTGACTCGGTTCCACAGATAAATATTGTGAAAATAGCTGATCTCTGAAGCTCTACAAGTAAATTATGCGTTGCAAGGCATTGTGAGCTTGTAGATCAGCTGTTTTCACAATTTCTGCCTCTTTCTTATATTATTTGACAATTTGGCCAAAGTTTGACCAGTTTTTATAGTATAGTTTGTTTATTACTTTTGATGCAGTAATGGTCTTTTTCTTTTCTGCCTTTTTTATTTAGGTATTAAAAAGGTCTTAAAAGTCCCTAAATTGTCACTTTTCTGTCATCTGGGGACCCCCCAAAATCATGGGTTTAGAACCACTGTGTTAAACAAACAACAAAAAAGATTATCTTGCCAGAGGAGAATTTCTCCCCACAGGGATCCAAAATAAAGTCTATATTTAAGTACATTTCATGAAATCAGTTCTGTCTCTCCCTCTATCTGTATGTCCATTGGATTGGACATACAAATGCCAAATTCATAATTTAGGCATTCAACGGACACTCTTAATAGGTTTAGTTCACAGGATTGTAAACAATGTGCCTCCCAAATATGTACCCAATGTAAGGTTATTCCATGCCTCCAACGCCTGTGATATTATTATGATTATAACTATGTGTGTATTTACTGCTTATTTAGGATTATACCAGTGTGGTAGGCCGACATATAAAGGCATGGGAAAATACATACATATATGAAGGTTAATACTGCCTGTTTGGAGTCATTAGCTGAGGCATGCTCTAAGGTCTCATATTGTGAGTCCTTTCACAGAGTTTTGGTAGGTCATAAATTCCATAGGTTCCCCTTATCTCAAGGAGGAAGGATAGAGAGGGAGGCTCAAATGACCTGGGATGAGAGGAGGAGAAAGTCACATGACATGGTAGGTGGTGGCATCTCTTTGTCTCCCTGAGGAAACTTGGGGAGATAATTCAGTTTCTTGGAGTACCTCAACAGATCAGTAGTAAGTAGGAAAGCACTTGATACACGAAGATTAATAGTCATATATGCTGATATGTTTATTGTTTGTGTGAGGATTCATGTCGGTAATATTGTATTATTGTTTCTGTGTTTCAATCTTTCTGTAGGTTTAAAAACTGTCTGACCTGACTGCCAGACCTGGCTAGACTTTGTTAGTAGAATGTGAGCCTACTGGCAAGGTTGTAGTTGACTGAGATAGTAGTTAACTGGCCGCTTAGTAGCACGATTGGCTGCTGGGTGTGTTAATGTATGTATGTTTGTATTTGTGTTAGTAAATAAAAACCATCAAAGACACAGGTTTGAGTAGGTCTGAGTATTATCTACTTCACGCCGATTCAGGGACTCCGGCCTTTTGCGAGGGCCGTAGCCGACCAGTCGCACATGTAGTGTGCTTCGGGTTGGATATTCGTACACCCAATGACTTTTCAAGTGATGTTCCTAACTACTCCACCAGGGGTAGCTCCACAGACTACTAGTAGGCTACTAGTGTCTAAGGTAGAGTCTGAGGAAGTGAGTTTTCAACTCAGTCACTTATTGGAGGACTTTGGCCACAGGGCTTTGTGGGTGAACTTAGTACATATACGTACGCAGACGCAAAGTAATTCCTCCTAATTCTCAAAGGACATCTGACAATCGAAACAGAGGTTAAATGCAGAGACATTTTCAGCAGAGAAAGGGGGAATGCAGAAGGAATTACATGACAGCAGTATAGTGACAAAGCTCTCCAGCACATGGAACTGACTTGAAAAAGAAAGAAAGCCACAGAAGAGAGATAGACAGTAATACAAGTAGAGGGGCCAGAATGTGGAAAGCATTTGTACAAGTGTGTTTCCTGCTGAGCACTGTCAAGGAGCTGAATGGGGTTGAAGGGGAAAATAAAAGCCAGTCTGCTGTAGAACACAGTGGTTTTGAGGGCAAAGTTGTCAACATGCCCACTACTCCAGCATCCTCCAGTAAGTTCTTGGGTCATCTGTTGGTGATTCCTGTGGACGGGAGTCACTGGGTGGACATAAAAGCCGTTGCCCAGGAAATGGGTCGCCGTGGACACAGAGTAACCGTGGTGATGCCCGAGGTATCTCTGCGGCTGGGTCCTGGTAAACACTACACCACTTTGACGTATCCTGTCCCTTATGGGAAGGCGGAATTCGATGCCCTTTTCGCTGGGATTGCAGGAACAATGAACAAACCTTTCATGGAGAAGATAAGTCATATCTCACTCATGATGAGCTTCATGCACACCACTGCAGAAAGCCTGCTGTTTAACACAAGTCTCATCTCACATCTATCACAGCAGGTGAGTGGGTTATTGCCACAGCGAGGTGACTATTCTAAAATAAATGAGTGTCACAGAATGGTGATTGTCACTGAGGCAAAATGTTGGCTTCCGCTGAAAATGATTATATGAAAACTATCAATATCTCATCTGTGTATATGAAACTACCTTGGAATTGTTCCCTGACATACCCCCAACCCCCAAACACCACCACCCCCTCTACTTCTGCAGGGCTTTGATGCTGTTCTAACAAGCCCGATGCTGCCCATCGGTTCTCTGATAGCCAGGAAGTTTGGTGAGTGCTTCTGTGGTGACACAATTGAGATGGTTTCCCTGTACCTCAACCCTCTCTCCCTAAGAATTTATTTTCCATAACGCATTATTTCAGGTCTGCCCGCCATCAATTTACTGAGAGGAATTCCGTGTGGCCTTGATATGAAGTCTGCAGCCTGCCCCGCCCCTCCCTCATATGTTCCTCGGTTCTTCAGTCGATACACAGATAAAATGAACTTCAAGGAGAGAGTTATCAACACTTTGGTGAGCATACACTAAACCTACATGCACTTTCATGCAGGCCACAGTCTTTAAACATAAAAGTAGGCCTTAAAAACAACACAGGCCGTTTTATTGGGTACACTCATTTAGTATTGTGGAGTTATCTGGTACAACAGTTGCCTACATACCATGTGATGCACATAAAGCTTAAGAGACCAACAGCGTACACATATACTCCATGTATCTAAGTGATAAATTGTAATTGCAAGCAATCATAAAGAGATATTCAATTTGAAGTAATGAGTATAATTAAAGTTGTCCCTTTAATTGCCTCAGGCATCAAATACATTTCTGTGGGCCTACTTTTGGCTTTTTAATGAATGTAATTACAAAATATAGTACCCATAATTTTCCTATGCCAGTAAAGCCTGATCAAACTGTGAAAATGAACGAGAATACAGGAAATGACATCTACTCTGTTAAAGTTTCTGGGGGAGGATCCCCTAGATGTTTTTTTTATATGTATTGTAATTATGATTCTTCCAAATACCAGTAATTTAAACAGAAATGTTTAAATTATAATTTTGGTTCAACAGATTAGTTTAATGGAGCCATTGATGTGTCGAATGATGTACTGGCATTATGATCGCATAACTTTTGAGTTCCTGGGAGAAGATATTGGTACAGCTGAGGTTATGAAAGACGCTGCCATCTGGCTCATGAGGTAACATGGAGGAGTCTGTCTGCAGGAGTCTAGGCCGTCTATAACAGTGTTGTGTGTCTTGTCTGTCTGCAAACCGCCGAAACGATCAGTGCCAAATGTCTTGTGCATACTGCCAATAGGCCACAGAAGTACCTCCACTAATTTTATTTCACATTGGTTTTGGAAATATATTAAACATTTTATAGTGGAAGCCAATGGGTCTCAGATCGGGTTAAAACCTTGAGTCATACAGTACATCATAGATATGTCATAGACAACTGATGTCATAGATGACTGACGTAGGCTAGCCACGTGAAGTCCGAGATCCACATTGGGGCCACGCCGTTCCCATGTGGATCCTGAGATCCACGATTCCATTAATTATGTGATAATGGATACAGATTTATTCTTTCTCTCTCTCTCTCTCTGTCATATACACACACACATACATAAACAAAACTTTTTTTTTTGTTCACTGCCTACAGGACTGACTTCACACTGGACCACCCACGCCCTCTCATGCCCAACATGGTGCTGGTGGGAGGGATGAACTGTGACCTGAGGAACCCTCTACCTGAGGTAACCTACCTTTGTGTCTCACAAAGAGAGAGTAATTGAAACAGAGAGAGAGAGAGAGAGAGAGAGAGAGAGAGAGAGAGTGTGTTGAAGAGTAAGGACAAAGTGAGTGAATGATTAGAGAGAGATGCTACTGTCCACCTACTGTACAGTGTGTGTTTGGTTGTGCAGGACCTACAGCCGTGGGTGTCAGGAGCTCATGGTTTCGTGGTGTTCACCCTGGGATCCATGGTGTCATCTCTGCCAGAGGAGATAGCTGTTGTCTTTCTGGAAGCCTTCAGACAAATTCCACAAAAGGTAGAGACACTTATATTGTATAGATATAAAAGTCATGTAACAGGAAAGCCCAAGAATTATTCCAGTATGTCAGACATTAATTGTCCTCTGTATATACAGGTTATATGGCGATACACTGGCCCAGTCCCTGACAACATCCCAGAAAATGTAAAGATGATGAAATGGGTACCACAGAATGACCTACTAGGTACTGTGACACCACTGCAACTCTGGATAGAATGTACAGTCAAATGCAATACTCCCAGACAACCTGACTAAAGTAATGAGCATAGCTGCCATGCAGAGCAACAGTACTTAAATCCATAATATCTATTTTATGATAATGATGTATCATGTAGTAGTCTGTCTGTTCATATGATGTGGTGTTCCCTACTTCTGTGTGTGTGTGTGTGTGTGTGTGTGTGTGTGTGTGTGTGTGTGTGTGTGTGTGTGTGTGTGTGTGTGTGTGTGTGTGTGTGTGTGTGTGTTTGCGTGCGTGCATGTTTGTTTGTTAGCACACCCTGGAGTACGGGCTTTTATCACTCACGCTGGCTCACATGGTCTCTATGAGGGAGTGTGTCATGCTGTTCCCATGGTGATGTTGCCAATCACGGGAGAACAGCCCGACAATGCTCAGCGGATAGCGAGCAGGGGAGTGGGCGTGGTTTTGGACCTAAAAACCGTCACTGTGGAAACCCTCCTTCAAGGACTAAGTGATGTCATCAACAGCACCAGGTGAGGGGTCAAAGGTCACTGAAAAAAATAACCAAAATGGAGATTGATTGTTGAGCAAATGCTATAGAACCATCTGAAAATCACAAAAACATTGTACGGAATAAGTTAGAACAATAGTTAAGAATGAAGTTCAGGTTCCATTTACAGTACCCATGATGCTTTTTGCATCCACAATGGACCACAATAACCTCTCATGCTTTTATCCTTTAGACATACAGTGTACACATATATGTTAATGTATATCCATCCATTCTTGTAAAAGAAACATCAATCAACCTATAAAAACTAATGCTTGAGAGACTTGTAGATTTTAATGTGAATTATACCAAGAATAACGACAGCTACTTTGTATCCACTCCGCTAAACCAGCGTTCAAAGTGGGGTCCGGGAACCCCCAGGGGTCCTTGAGAGGGTTCCAGGGGGTCCCCAGCAAAATGTGTAAATATGGCAACAAAATCTGTTCAAACAGGAGGGCGCACTGCAAACCAGTATTGCTGAGGTGCTGCTGACCTTGTTGCAAAAGTCTAAAAGTGAAGAAAAGGCTGCACACTCATAGCCACGATGCAGAATAATTTATTTATTGAATAATGTATTGATAACCAACGTTTCGACCTGGAATGGTCTTCTTCAGGGATTCTCAAAATCAGTTTAACCACTTGAAATCTATAAGCTATTTGAAAATAGCAGATCTACAAGTTCTACAAGCGTCGTATCGTGGCGCGGTGTGAGCTTGTAGATCTGGTATTTTCAAATAACTCTTGAACAAAATATTTTCAGATGGGGGTCCGCAGGCAAATATATATTAATATGGGTTGTCCTTGACATGAAAGAGTTTGAGAACCAATGCCCTAAACCTATGCATCCGCAATTCTGCAGGTACAAGGAGAACATAGAGAAGCTCTCAGCCCTCCATAAGGATCGTCCAATGAACCCCTCTGAGCTGTCGGTGTACTGGACAGAGTATGTGATGCGGAACAAAGGAGCAGATCACCTCAGACCCGCGGCCCATGATCTCAACTGGTTCCAGTATCACAGCTTGGACATCATTACAGTACTGAGTCTTGTGGTGGTAGTGGCTCTCATGGTGACTGTGTCATGCATGAGACGGTGCCTTAGTAGACTCTTCAGGAAAAAGAAACAAGATTAGCCTTCAGGCAGGACAAGAGGAACTACACCTTCTACTACTTAAAGGACCATACTAGTGTAATTTTTGACGTCTCGCCATTAGCAAAGATAGCCAGGTTCTTCAAAAATGTTTGTGTACATATTGTAAGTGTATGGAGTGCATACTTTTGTAGATCTCAGTACATTTTCAAATGTTATTCACTGCTATTCATGTTGAAACGGTGTGAAAACCGTATTGTGGGGAACGTTTGAGTGATCCCACATGATCAGTCTTGCAATGCCAGGCTATGTAATTCACCCTTTGGAAGGTCTCTCTCTCATACATACACTCTCTCTCTCTCTCTCTCTCTCTCTCTCTCTCTCTCTCTCTCTCTCTCTCTCTCTCTCTCTCTCTCTCTCTCTCTCTCTCTCCTTTCTTCAGACCTCAAATCCAGCACTCTGTGAATAAGTTGTATTTTTTTAATGTTGTGACAAGATATCAACGTCAAAATGACGTCTTCCAGACGTTCTGTGTCCACTGGGGCCATTGAACAATGGAAAAATAAACTTGCGAGTCAAAACATGTACGTACATGATGAGTGTTGATATAATGATGAATCGCAGGATTTAAAGGAATGCAGTGTCACAACTAGTTTGATAATGTATCCAGACAGACAGTCATCAGCCATTCAAGTGAGAGGAAGAGAGAGGTGTTTGGTGTTGACTTTTGTAAATGATTCTTTTCTTTCTTTTAAAATACAAGACAGCCCAGAAACACCACTTAGTGCAGTCGACAGCCAAGAGAGCACCCCAAGTCATGGTACCAAGGTAAACGCTTGCATCCATGCAGGCAATGCCACAGCCACATCATTCTCTTTGTTGACTTTAAATGACTTAAAACATCTTCTGCTCTACACCATGCACTAAGCCCGCGTCGCTACCAGGGGGCCCAAAGTTGGGTCCGCCTGGGGCCCCCAAATCACAAAGTACACCAGTGTGCCCGTCCATATCATTAACCCATTAAACATTTTTGTGGTGGCTATTCAAAAATAGCAGATGTACAAGCTTGCAGCACGGCACAAAGTAACGCACTGTGAGCTTGTATATCTGCTTGTAGAGCTTGTACATCTGCTATTTTTGAACATTTTTGAGAAGTCTTGGAAGTGTGAGAACTACTGATTTAGAAGGCATTTGAAGTCGGCCTCAGGTCTTAATACCAATTGTTCTTTAAACTAATGCTCTATAAATGTGTCAATTCGGATAAAATCTTTCTTTGATTGTTCACCGTTTGTTGTCATGCATTCGTTTTTTTATTAGGAAAACTATACATGGTATCTAATTTCTTGACCTATTGTGTGCAGTTGCCTGTAGTTTTGCAACTGAAGGTGGCAGAGTTTGGCTTTAACTGTGTGCATCAGTCAGAGCAGGACAAGCATGTCATGTCATGCCATCTCATGTCCAGGTCCTGTAGTTCCAGCCTAAAAATAGGTGACAAAAAGTGAGACAAGGAATGAGGAGTGCTAGAGGGGAGGTAGAATCTGGTGAGGTGAGTTTTCCCCTCCCAAGTCACTTGGAAGACTCTGAACACAGGACGTCCGACAATCGACGCAGAGGTTTTTCAGAGAGATTCTCAGCAGAGGAAGGGGGGATGCAGAAGGAATTACATGACAGCAGAAGTTGTGACAAAGCTCTCCAGCACTTGGTACTGACTTGAAAGAAAAAGAGAGGCAAAGAAGAGAGAGAGACAGCAATAAGAATAGAGGGGGCAGAATGTGGAAAGCATTTGTACAAGTGTGTTTCCTGCTGAGCACGGTCAAGGAACTGAATGGGGTTGAAGGGGGAAAGAAAATTCTGTCTGCTTTAAAAAGCGGTGGCCTTGCGCCAAAATTTGTCAACATGCCCGAAACTCCAGCATCCTCCAGAACGTTCTTGGGTCATCTGTTGGTGATTCCTATGGATGGGAGTCATTGGGTGGACATGAAGGCTGTTGCCCAGGAACTGGGTCGTCGTGGACACGGAGTCACTGTGTTGATACCCGAAGTCTCTCTGCGGCTGGGTCCTGGTGAACACTACACCACTTTGACGTATCCTGTCCCTTATGGGCAGGCGGAAGTCGATGCCCTTTTAGGGGGAAATGCGGAAGCAATGAACAAACCTTTCATGGAGAAGATGAAGCGTATTTCACACATGTCTAGCGTCATCCACGAGACAGCACACAGCCTGCTGTTTAACACAACTCTCATGTCATATCTATCAAAGCAGGTGAGTGAGAAGGCCTATGTAGGTCTACAGAGTCATGGATGAATGGCACAATGCTTTAGACCCCTTTGGTATGTGCTTGTGTGTGCTCTATTGCGACAGCCAGGTGACAACTATTCAAAACAAATTGTGCTGTCACAGAATAGTTAATGTCATTGGTGCAAAATTGGCTTCCACTGAAAACAATTAATTCAATACAAACTTTGTATGTCACACATGGCCCTTAAAAACTGTATTTAAATAGATTTTGGTGAACGCCATAGATAGTGGATAGAAGGCAAAGCGCATATAAAAGTTCCCATGAATTATTAAAAACATTATAGGCTATTATGTCACTATCAACATCTCTGTGTATGATTCTATGACTCATATATATATATATATAACTTTTACCTTTGGAATCTGTTCCGACATATGCCCCCCCCCCCCCCCCAACATACACACACACACCACTTCCTCCTCCTGCAGGGCTTTGATGCTGTTCTAACGAACCCTATGCTGCCAACAGGTTCTCTGATAGCCAGGAAGTTGGGTGAGTTCTTCTACAGTATGATGACACACTCTCGAGATGGTTTACCTGTACCTCAGCCCTCTCTCGCTAACAATTTATTTTCCATAATGCATTATTTTAGGTCTGCCCACCATCAATTTACTGAGAGGGATGCCGTGTGGCATGGATATGAAGTCTTCAGCCAGCCCCTCCCCTCCCTCATATGTTCCTCGGTTCTATACTGGATTCACAGATAAAATGAATTTCAAGCAGAGATTTATCAACACTTTGGTGAGCATACTTTACACTGAAACATGCAAATGTACATGAAAACAACACACACAATGACCTAAGTGGGCATTCAAATGCACACTCAAACAATTCAAATTTCAGCAAATGTGACCTTTTAGACTTAGAATTAGGCCTCATGAAGGATTAGTTTAGAGGCAGTGGTCGTTTCTCGTTTTGTAGGGTACACTCATTTAATATTGTGGGGTTGTCCGGTGTAACAGATTATTTCTGACAAGAACACCATGTATTGTACATTGTTAGTAAACTACATACCATAAAGCTCAAGAGCGTGCCAGTTTAATAGAATTAGCTGACATTCTATTGATGGTTGTACCATTCTCCATGCCCAGTCACTTTATTCTTCCCAATTCAACATTCAACAGAACAATAAATAAATGTCATCCTATCTGGCAGCTTTATATATTGTAACATGGTCAGGTGGTCTCATATTGGTCTAAAGAACTGGAATTGAGCATGTTTTATGCTGATTCCGTACTGTGATACCAGTGATTTTAAACATACATTAATTATTTTGGTCCAACAGATTAGCTTCCTGGAGCCATTGTTGTGTCGAGTGATGTACTGGAATTTTGACCAGTTAGCTGTAGAGTTCCTGGGAGAAGAAATTGGTATAGCTGAGATTCTGAAAGACTCTGCCATCTGGCTGATTAGGTAACATGATGTTTTAATATAGTGATAATGGATACAGATTTATTCTCTCTCTATATCTCTCTGTCTCTCTCTCTCTCATAAAAACTCAAAACATGTTTGTGGTTCACTGCATACAGGACTGACTTCACACTGGACCATCCACGCCCTCTCATGCCCAATGTGGTGCTGGTGGGAGGGATGAACTGTGACCTGAGGAACCCTCTACCTGAGGTAAGGCGTATGTTTGTGTCTGAAAAATGGAAGACAAAAAGGTCAACAAATAGAAAGACAGTTGAAGTGGAAGAGCAAAGTGAGTGAATGATTAGAGAGAGATGCTACTCCTACTGTATGTGTTTGGTTGTGCAGGACCTACAGACTTGGGTGTCAGGAGCTGATGGTTTTGTGGTGTTCACCCTCGGCGCCATGGTGGCATCTCTGCCACAGGAGATAACTGCTGTCTTTCTGGAAGCATTCAGACAAATTCCACAGAAGGTAGTGAAACCTACAAAGCAAATAAAACTTGTGTAACAGGAATGCCAGACAGTATTATAATTGTCCTCTGTTTATAGGTTGTATGGCGATGGGTTGGCCAAGTTCCTGACAACGTCCCGGAAAATGTCAAGATGATGAAATGGGTACCACAGAATGACCTACTAGGTACTGTGACATCACTGCAACTCTGGAAGAATGTACTGTCAAATGCAATGCTCCTAGACATCAACCTGACTACAGTAACATAGCTGCCATGCAGAGCAACAGTGCTTATATCTGAGTAATGATATATTATAATAATGATCGATCATCTTGTAGTCTGTTCATATGATGTGGAATGCATGTGTGTGTGTGTGTGTGTGTGTGTGTGTGTGTGTGTGTGTGTGTGTGTGTGTGTGTGTGTGTGTACGCGCATGCATTTGTTAGCACACCCTGGAGTACGGGCTTTTATCACTCACGCTGGCTCACATGGTCTCTATGAGGGAGTGTGTCATGCCGTTCCCATGATGATGTTGCCAATCAGCGCAGAACAGCCTGACAATGCTAATCGGATGGCGAGCAGGGGAGTGGGCGTGGTTTTAGACATACAGACCATCACTGTGGAAACACTCCTCCAGGGACTAAGTGATGTCATCCACAACACCAGGTGAGGGGTCATAGGTCACTGACAATAATACATAAATGTCTTATCACACAGTGATTATTGAGCAAATGCAAAATCACAAAACCTTGAAAAGTGGAACAATAGCTCAGAATGAAACTAAAGAAGCTTGATAGAATTTCAGCTTTTATTATTATTCAAAGGCAATAACGACAGCTGAGTAAAAAAAAAAGCTGAGACAAGATGGCGCCGCCCAGGGCTGCTATGGCAATGACGTGTGTGGTGTTCTGTCTGTATTGAAACACAATCATGCATTGCCAAAACAAATTCCTATGTGTATTACACAATGGTAAATAAAGGAATCTGAATCTGAATCTGAGCTACTTTGTATCCACTCACCTAAACCTATGCATTTGCAGGTACAAGGAGAACATAGAGAAGCTCTCAATCCTTCATAAGGATCGCCCTATACCCTCCTTTGACCTGTCTTTGTACTGGATAGAGTTTGTGATGCGGCACAAAGGAGCAGATCATCTCAGAACGGCAGCCCATCAGCTCAACTGGTTCCAATATCACAGCTTGGACGTTATTACAATACTGAGCCTTGTGGCGATGGTTGTTCTCACGGTGACACTGACATGCATGAGGTGGTGCCTGAGTAGACTCTTAAGGAAAAGGAAGAGAGATTAGTCTGAAGGCGGGAAGAGAAACTGAAACCTTCTACCACTTTAAGCATTGGTTCTCAAACATTTTCATGTCAAGGACCCCCAAATGCATCTGAAAATATTTTCTGCCCGCCCCCCCCCCCCCCCCATACAAGATTTGTATTGTTAAAAAAAAAAAATGTTTGGAATAGCAGATCTACAAGCTCATGTGTCGCATTGCAACACATTGTGAGCTTGTAGATCAAGTTAAAGAGGTTAAACTGATTTTTATGTTATATTAACACATTTTGCTGGGGAACACCTAGAACCAAGGAACCCACTTTGAGAACAACCGACTTTAAGGACAATACTAGTAGTCTAATTTGGACTTCTAGCCATTAGCAGAGATCGCTCATCTTCAAAATAAATTGTGCACATAAGTGTATGCAGTGTATACTTTAGTAGATGTGTAAATGTTTTATGTCATTCACTGTTATTCTTGTTGAAACGGTGTGGAAATAACACTCAGACTTTAAAGTTGCTAAGAATGAGCAATACACACTTTTGAAAGTCACAATACCGTTTATTTGATATAAAATGACTACTCATTCAAATACAAGCCATTCAAATTTGCAGATTGATGTCAATATGCCTGGAATAGTTTAGTTCCTTAGTTCCTCATTTTAGCTTGAAGAGGACTTTTAACTAGCCTGGTAAACCATCCCAGTCACATGAATTCACATTATCATGTTGTGAATTCACGCGACCGGGATAGTTTACCAGGCTAGCTTTTAAAGTGGGGGAAATGGAGGTGATAATGGTAGGGTGATTTTAGCTTGATTTATTGGCTTTAGGAGCAGTTCTAATCAGCAAGCAAAACATACTATAGCATACATTTTACTTTATCCTTGTTATGTTATCGTTCACTAATGGTTGCTTATAATATTGGTTATCTAATTATAATAATTTCAACTCTTTTGTTGCACTTGTTCTAAGCAACAAGTCAGCTGAATGCCAAACATGTAAATATTTATGATGACACAATCTGTACAATCAAGCCATCTGTCTATTTGATATGGTAAATTAACATAATAATAAAAAGGTACATATTGAAACTCATTTCAAAGTGAATTATTTCTGTTATCCCATAGACATAAGAGCATGACCCTGTTAACCCCGCTTAGGTACAAGAAGGAAACAACCACGTGGAATGACATTCAAAAAAAGACTTTTAATTTAGAGAATACAGAATATACATTATTAGTTTGGAATCTGGCATGGTGTGGTCTGGTCTGCGTGTGAGGGTGAGAGTTTGACATCAGTGGTCGCTCTTCTTTGGTGGGAACAGGGCGTACTCAACAGCCAGGGCGACCGTGAAGGCAGCGAAGCCCCACTTGAATCCTCTGAGCAACACGTCTGAGAAGGTCACTGCACGTGCAAAGCCACCCATGTATCTCCATGCCTCGTTACTGCAGAGAGAGAGAGAGAGAGAGTACAAGAGGAAAAGAGAGAGTGACCGGAGGGAACGAGAAACGAGATCAAGTGTCACCCACTAAAAGGACAGTGAAGAGGCTGCATGTTGAAAATAAATCATTGTTTTGTCATGTTGATCCTAGTTCTGAATCTTAGTTCTGAAGGAACTCATCTCATTCTAAGCAAGGTGACCCACAATGCATCCTTTGCATGTGATAGATTTACAGACATGCCATGATACTGTAGTTCCAATGTGGAACTGTTACCTGCACTTGTCAATCACAGAAGGTTTTAACCACTTGAACCCGGGTGTCCCTATTCAGGACATAATATAATAATAGGTGAACATTCGCCAAAGTGTCTGCAAAGTGTTCTGAGCTTGTACTGTAGGTCGGCTATTTTCGATGAAGAGATTTGTTGTGTAGAGGGAGAAACTGTGTGATCCAAGGTTAGACCCCTGGAGGACCCCGATCAACAAAGTATAGGGTTTAAGTGGTTAAACACACAAACACACACACACACACACACACACACACACACACACACACACAATGTATTCATGTCCACATAAAGTAGAGCATATACAGACACTAAAAGGTAAGGTTATATTAGCAAAATCATGGCATTAGCAAAATCATGGCATATGTCTTCATGATACAATAAGCATATTACTCAGTAACAATTATAGGAAAGACAGCGAAATTGTCCTCCTTTTTGGGCATCCAAAGTTGTTGAAACCATCTAACAACCAGTCAGTGGGTATATCCTAGGCTGCCAGTGACAAATATAAAAACTAATAGTCTGCACCTATATTCCAGCTCTGAAATGGTACATAGAAGTGGTTGGTAATGGTATTTAATGACCTTAGGCATAAATGCTTTCTCTAGGCCAGGGTCAAAAGTGCAGGCTCTCTTTAATACAGACACTTCATTAACCACAATCTAGTATATTAGCTGTCGAAGACGTAAAGATGTCTGGGTTATCACAGAGATGAAGCATGGCTGGAATGACACGGGAATGTTTGTACATTCTCACTGAAGATGTATGTTATTTTGATGTCCTTAGCTACGAGTTCCACGTCTGTCATGACGTGCTATATGCATTCTTTTGTATACATAACAGCCATTCAAGGTGTGTGACAGTGTTTCAATTCAATAGGGGATTTATTGGCATGATGACGAAACCCTGTTGACACAGTGACTGTGTTTCAGTGACCTGTTCTGTGGTGTGGTGCAGTGCAAGCAATAAGAGACCTGAGTGGTGGGGAACCAGATGGAAAGATTGGCAGAAGTTGCAAATGCATCTCAAATCTGCACCTACTACATTAACGAAGGTAGTTACAACGGGTGTGGTTGTTAGGAAGTTAAAGCTAACAGCTGTATATATATATATATATATATATCCACAGACACATACTGACCGTGCCCATGGGTCTTTAAGGCCCCTGGCCTTCAGCCTCTGCTGGGTGAACTCCATTGGCGTCCCCTCCACCTTCCACTGCCTCCAGTCTGGCAGGGGCACCTTAGTGTGTCCGTGGTCACCTCCCATACTGCTAACAGATGGACAAATGCATTAGTACACTTGACTTTACCATGTACCAGCCGGCTTAAATACACATCTAAGTGTAAATACAGTACAGTAGTTAAAAGTGTACAGTTTGTGTTAAAGGGGGTGTCAAGTGATTTTTGTTGAAAAGGGAAAGCTCTAATATTCCAATACTAATCTTATTGTGTATTGGTGAGTGTTTGTTCAGTAACAGGACCTCTCCATCTCTCCAGCCCTTTAGAAAATAAATGTTCAGGTTGGGATACCAATTTTATCAAACAGGAGAGAGAACCCCACAAAGCTAATTTGCCAGCTCAAAGTGTATAGAGTTCCAGTTCCAATGTTCTTTGATTACTTCCAATTTCACTTGTTTATCCTGATATCCTGCAGGAGTTCTAGATCCTGAGTGGATCACATTGGTTATTTAATTTTTAGCTGGAGAAACGGGGAGATCCCCCGTTACTGAACAAACACTCAAAGTGCAGTATACTATTGATTGATTGATTGATTGATTGTATACTCTAATAACAGTTTGCATAATAGTACAAGGGGTACAAATACACAATAATGCTAAAAGAATAACACAAAAAGTCCTAAGGGCTTGTTTCCATTGTGGTCCTGTGTATTCAATTCACTAAACGTACCGACGTAAGGTATTATGTAAATTGTTGATCAGTAAATACAGATCACTCCATAAATCATGAAATGTCTCCAAACATAATGTCAAAGAATCGCTCACTTGCCTTAGTGAATACACAGGACCACAATGGAAATAAGCCCTTAGGTGCTCCTTTTAGCACCTTTTGTATAATTCATACCACTGTAATCAATCAATGCATGCTACTGTTATGTTTGCAGTACGTTAGCTTGCCAGCTAACATTTTAGTCAATCAGCATCGATTTATCATTCACTACAATAGTTCATACGTGGAGAACAGTGACGTAAACTACATATACCTATACATGATGAGGCTGATGACCAGCACCTAAATATTTACATATTAAGAAAGTACTATAACATTACCTAAATGATTTGTTGTTGTGACCTCTGTAGCAAGTAGCAAGACAAGCCGTTTACGACTGTCGACGTTGCTCTACGGCAAGCCTGGCTACGGCACGCATATTGGACAAAATACCAGTCGGAACAGCGCGGACGGTGCTCACAGGGACCATAGAATGGGGACACTTGGATGTCATTTCTTTCCATTGAATGGAGTGATTCATAGATCGGGTGCAGCCTGGGTTCTCAGACTTTTTTTTTGATGTAAAGATAATATTTATTGACAGAGTACAAGGTACATCCATCCATTTCACATGTTTATACAACAAAACAAGAAAAGAGACAATGGAAGAAAGAAAGCAAAAAGACAAAAAACAACCCGCCTCCCCTACACCAGAATGGCGCAATAACATCATTGACTACAACTACCTTGCAGTAACAGCAACTTCAACCAAGAGGAGCTAATGAAGGCAAAATATCGAGAAAAGAGCCCCAAATGTTGTTATATGTCTAAGGTTTTCTCCTTACATTGTACAGGATCTTCTCAGGAGTACAATAAGAGGAAAGTTCATTCAACCAATGCTTTTGTGATGGAGAATTTTCAGACTTCCAATTAACAAGGATAATTTTTTCCCCAGCCGTGCTGGCAAGTGAAACAAAATACCTCTTATGAGAGTTCACATGAATTAAACTGACATCACCCAATATTCAAATCATGGGGTCAAAAGGTATCTCAGATTCTATGACATCTGAAACAGTGGTTATAATGAACTTCCAAAAATCAACCAAGTATGGACAATTCCAAAGCATACGAGATACGAGTCAAATCACCTTCGTTATCTTACACCTCTGACACATAGCAGAAATATTTCCATCGACTTTATGTAGCCTTAGTGGAGTAAAATAAGTCCTGTGAAAGATATTGAATTGCATTTGTCTATGTTTCGTGGCGACCAGGACTGTCTGAGCTCTTTCTAAGACGTTTCGCCAATCAACATCATCATAGGTACATACATTCTAAATCAGCTTCCCATTTGCGTTTAAGGGACAATTTATTAAAGACCAAAATATTCCTATTCAATATACTGTATATGGAAGAGATTAACCCCCTGGTGGAGGAGATCAATGTGCTGAACATATAATCCTCCAGGGGTGATTTATTAGGAATAGACGGGAAAACTTTGTGTAGTCTTCTCTGATCCAGTGTCTGATTTGGAGGTATTTGAAAAGATTATGATTTGGCAAGTTAAACTTAGAAGATAGTTGCTGAAAGTTTGAAAATATGTTATTACTATACAAGTCCCTGACAGTCCTGATCCCCTTGTTGAACCAACTCCTTAAAATACCATCAGCAATAGGGTGAGGGATGTTAGGGTTGTTCCTACGGAGTCATTCTCATGTCTAATCCTAATAACTTGTGCGATTCTTGCCACGCCTCAAATGAGCACAAAATAATAGGATTTTCTGTTATTACAGAGAGGCTCTTCCTTGAGCCCAAAAAAGGAACAGTTTTCAGAGGTGAGACTTTTTCTTTTTAATTTCAAGGATCCCCATTATCTTATAGTGTTATATGATTACAATCTCTGTTCCAGATCTATAAGGGTCCATTTCGACCCCCCTCAAGGAACCCTGAGGGTCCCGACCCGTACCATATGACATTAAACTCTACTCATGGTTTTTACATTTGATGCAGATTGCCAGGTCCAGTGGTTTTATACAACTAATAAAAAGCATAGTACACCCATCAACAGTTAAAATAGAGAAGTCACTAGTTTAAGGTTATATTACATTATTACTTTTATTATGAACTCATAAGGCAACAGGGAAGGTAGCTATTGTCAAACCAAAAAAACAAACTGAACACTCAGTGAAAACATTGAATACTCAAATGTGTTCATACGCAATGTCAAGCACATGTCAGTTATCATTCAAAAATATTAACACATGTTCTAATATTCTTAATTATATACAATTATGTACATGAGTTACATCCATTCATAATCAGGCCAGCTTGATGGCTATCCTTTATTTCTACAGCAAGCCACTTGTGTGTCTAAACAACAGCACAGCCCTGAGTGTCTTCAGTTGTGTGAGCAGGTCTTGTCATCTGTTCAAACGTGTGTATTAGAGTTTGCTTTTAGGGTTCAGCAGTTCCCTCAACGTGTCCAAATTCTCTCCCTCTGGTGCCTCGGGCCAAGCGCTGTGATCTGGATGGACACAAACACAATAGTAAACTTACTGTACTCTCTACACACAATGAATAAACCTCAACTTATTCTTAATTCAAGCAGTGAGGGGTCACAGGGGTTGGATTGTTTATGGTTTGATGCAGGATAAAAATAAAGCTTCAGTAGAAAGAACAAATATTTAAGGGCACGGTCACACCGCACTTTTATTTGACCTATGGGGCGGAATCTGGCATTGCTTTGTCAATGCAAATGCGTGGATTCAAGTGAAAGATGCGCAAGACCATGAATCCACGCATTTGCATTGACAAAGCATTGGCAGATTCCGCCCCAAGCCCCAAAGCTGCAATCCATAACTTTTCCTTTGGGAATAAAACATTATTTTACTAATCTGTAGAGTATGTTAATGCAATATAACCAATACAACTGCGGTGTTTGAAGACTTGAAGTGATATTGCATGAGGGTCAAAGAGCAATATATCCTCCGTCAAAACAGGCTTTTTGTCTTAGCTCAGCAGTAGAAATCTCGGGTAGGACATGATGGATTTAACAACAAAAGGCATGTTCACTATGCAAGTCAACAAAATGTAAATTAGGGTAGAAAAAAGTCAAGGGGAAAATCTACGACTACGGAAGGTGTACAAAGTCTGTGTGTGTGTTGATATTATGTAGATACTGTACCTGGTATCTCCCACACGTTGTGGTAAAGACTTTGTCCAGCATCAACTCTTATCGTGGCCCCAGAGATGTAGGAGGCTGCTGGAGAGAGCAGGAAACACACTGCCGGGGAGATCTGAAAACAAGCACACCCGCACACACACACGATTTAATTCCAATATATTTTTAAGCAATTATTACTGTCAAAGCCAACCGGATCAACAACCAACCAAGTTTGGCATGAACTACTTTTCAGGTGGGGGAAAAGAAGTTAATGATCCCCATGAAGCGAACAGGAAGTGAACCCGGGCCTGTGTGGCGGTGGGTGAGTATTTTAACTTTAAGCACTGGGACAACCCCCGATGACACTTCTTAAACTTTTTTCTTTATACAGTTTCCATACATTTTACAGTTATAGACAATAAAATTACATGACTTTTTCATGTCCATAAATGTAGGAACCCTGTATGTTTTTATTTACTGTTAACAGAACTCTTGTTCGGACCATTGTTATTCAGTGGTCTTTCTATAAACTTAAACTGAGTGTTATCTATTATTATAGTACGAGGTATTGTGAATATGTCTCGAAGGCTACAAACCTCCTCTGGTACCCCAAGTCTCTTTGCAGGGCTGAAAGGGACAGCCCTCTTGAAAAGCGTTGGTCCATATTCTTTGTAGTTCTCCATTGCTGTCTTAGAAATGATGGTGCCCTGAGTCCGTAAAAATGCGAGAGAGTTACAAATGCATTCATTGTGGATGAACTGCAATACTCTATTAGCCACTTATGAACTATTTTACACTTTGTTGTATGACAACAGTGTCACATGGCAAAAATAGCCAATCTACAAGCTCACAATGTGTCGCGTCGAATGAGCTTGTAGATCTGCTATTTTCACTTTACATAACTTTTGAAAGTTTTTGCCTATAATGACATTCCCAAAATAGGGACACCAGGTTTAAAGTGGTTATGGTGCACTGGACGTACCGGTGCAATGGCGTTGACACGGACTCCTGAGGTTGCCCACTCGATTGCCAGAGTCTTGGTCAGATTATCTACTGCAGCCCTTGCTGCTCCTGTATGGCTGTCATGGGCAAATTAAGAGACACACTATATAAGAGAATGTGAAAGTGTGTGTAATTCTTCAATTCATATTTTATGGTGAATGTGTGTGTTGCTACTTACGCCATGCCAGGGAAGCCTTTCCACATGTCAGCGATGATATTGACGATGACTCCTCCATGGTCCTTCATCCATGCTGTGTACACTGTACAGACATAATGATGCATGGGCACTGAGTGACCATAAACACACACCGCAGATAGTCCTCTTTCTCTCTCTGGTACCGGAACGCTCGCCCCAAAACACACTTGCCCCCAGCGGTTCTTGTATTTGCTAAGGTTAAGGAAGGTTAGGAATACGTTTAGGGTCAGGTTTAGTTTTACTGAGGTTAAGTTTATGAATACGTTTTAGGAATAGTTTTACTGAGGTTAGGTTTAGGCATAGTTTCACTGAGGTTACGTTAAGGAATACCTGGTGGCGCCGGATTTGACCCGGGCGAGTGTGTTTTGGGGCAAGCGTTCTTGTATTCCTCTCTCTCACCGTACCTTCCTTGCAGCAGTGGAAGGTTCCAGTCAGGTTGGTGTCAATAACAGCCTTCCAGCCTTTGGAGGACATGTGTTCTGCCGGGCTGCTGAACTGACCACCCCCGTTGTTCACCAGAAAATCTATTCGACCATACTGTTTCAACACTGCTGACACAAGTGTCTTCACCTGCCACATGTAACGCAGGAAGATCAGTTACAGAATGCATTGTTTTTTGAATAATGCGCAGCTATGAAACTAATTTAACATCAATACTATAGTATTGATGTTCAACTTGTTTCATAGCCATTAAATGGTTTAAGTTTGTATGTGTGTGGGGGGCACCTCGTCCTCGTTGCGGATGTTGCATGATATGGGAGTCACAGACGCCAGGCTGGAGGGAGGGATCTTCTGTCTCAGCTCCTGAGTTGCTGACTCCAGCCTCTCCATCTTTCTACTGGAGATGACCACATTGCATCCTACAGGGAATGATGTGGGATTTATGGAGCAAGACAAAAAACACCAGTACCAGAATATGATAAATACTTTCAGTGCCAGATGAAAAGAAAGAGAATTCTGATGGGTTGGTCATTCTATGGTGCCATGGTTCTGAATAGGCAGGCAGTAACTTCGGCTCAGACGTAGCCTTGGATCAAGACTATCATAGTCTGACTTTTACTTTATCTATGATATATAAAAATGTCAAAATCTATAAAATACATTTGATTGTCTTGATCCAAGGCTAGCTCAGATGGATATATATTGAATGGCAAATCAGAACCAGGTGAGCTCTGGAGCCAGTCAACCAAGTTTGTACCTTGAGCTTGAAATATCAACAATCTGGGGTAAAGTTCGTCTGCAGTTGCCTTGTAGTCTTTCACTGTGTAAGCTGAAGTCCCTATCATTTCTGTCCAAAATGCATGAGCCCAGGGTTGCACTACTTACCCAGCTCCACCAACTCCGTTGCGATTGCTTTGCCGATACCAGTCCCTCCACCCGTTACAATTGCAACTTTATTATTAAACAGACCGGACCTAAAAACACTGGTCGCCGCCATGTTGACTATGTAAAGACCTCAGTAGTCAAGTCAGGTGACGCGAGGTTAGTAGAGACGGTATGTTTGCGCCCTCCAGTGGATTTAATAAAACCTCCCCGAAATACAGATTCATTTTGTGTTAAGGCAAATCTAACAAATCATGCAACATCCAGCATCGAATTGACTTTTTTCCCCATTAATTGACGTTGTAGAACTAAGACATAAATAAGCTATATAGTTTAAAGTAATCTGCACCACTTCCCCAGTATTAGTACAATCAGAAACCTGGTTTTTATTCAAAAAACTTTCATCCAAAGCATAAATTGTTGGCTGCATAAAGGTGCATATATAATGTCAACAATTAACCGAAATGCCACTTTCGACCTCCCGTTCACCTTGCATCCTTAATTGATTTTGTGAGTTTGATTTCTCTATATTTTCCTCTCCAATAAGTTCAGTGTGCTTTTTTTGATCATTTGCTAAGCACCGTGCAAGTCATTAGCCAGGGACCGTACCTATTAAAGGAGAATTCCGGACATTTTAAGTCTTATCTTTGATGTGTCGTTACTCACCTACCGACGTAAAAAGTGGCATTGTTTTTTTCCAGAGATTCCCCTGTCGTCATTTTTTCAACCCCCTCCGTTGTCATAATGGGAGCGTGTGGCTTAGGGAAATTCGTCTATTATAACCGATGCAAAGTTATTTTTTTCTCTACTAATACTCATTGTAGAGTCTCATGATAGTCAAACATGCGCTGAAAGTTCCTGAGAGGCTAGCGCTACTGCCGAACGATTTAACACTGGTTGCTTGTTTCTCTCCAGAACCTGGCAACTTGGTGTTGCCAGGTAGAGAAACAGAATTCTCCTTTAACCCTAACCATAACCTTAGTGGGGAACATAGAACCCGGGGAACATAGGTATGACCCCATTAGCCATAGGCACTGTACACAAATTCATACAACTACACTTCAGTCAGACAACTCTTGGATTGGATTAGAATATATATTAATTGAGGAAGCTTGAGCATAGATATAGAAAGCATAAAGAAGCATAGCTTGGCGTCAGGATCTGAATCCATTCACTCCCTGTAAGAATAACATTTTAATAAATGTTACATGCCAAATAGCATTTACAGGGAATGAATAAAGACCCCCACGGGGATCTAGAAACAGAGCCTACAGGTGGATGCCGGGGAGGCGGTGGGATGAGACTATTCATGGTCAGCAGCATACGTAGGCAAGCAAGGGCAGCAGATCCGGCAGGATCTCAGCAGCAGAGCAGCATTGGCGTCGGCACATCATCGCAGCAGAAGAGCGCAACCAGACTGAACAGGTAGGCAGAGCATTACTTATAACCCACCGACCAGGAGAAGAGTGCATGTGACTAAGTCACCTGATCGGTTAGCACAATCCCTTGAGTTGCCTGGCCTGAACTAGCTCCGTAAACTGCGCCTCATTTCTAGCATTTTACCTTACAGGATTGCCAGTGATCTTTGTACTGTCTGCCGGTAGTACAAGAGCACTGGCTCCAGTTCCCAATATTCTACCTACTGAGCCCTTAGAAGTTCCTGGTTATGTCCTTGGCTCCTCCTGGCTTGGTGTCCAAGTGTCCTTGAGCAAGTCACTTGCATGGTTGCCTCCGGCATCGTTGTGAATGTAATGCATATTGTAAAGGTGTTTTATTATGAACACTGCATAACAAATTCCTGTACGAAGAGACAGGACTCGGCTCCAGACTGCTTTATTCAAGGACATTGTTGCACTGTAGCCTGGTAAACCCTCCCTCCGGAAATCTAATTTCCATTTGATTTCACTCCTGAAATCAAATGGAAATGAGATTTCCGGAGGGAGGGTTTACCAGGCTAGTTGCACTGTCCCATTTACTTTAAACCAAAAGGTTTTACAACAGTAGCCTGGCTGAGTAAGATTCCCCAGCGATTTGTTTCCTTATGAACACTAACAAATTTCTGTACAAAGACAAACACAGGACTCCGCTCCAGACTGCTTTATTTAGATGTTGAACTTGCATTGTCCAGTATATACGGAATAAAACTCAATAAAAGTCCCCGTTTACTGGTCCTTCAGCTCCCTCAGTCTCCTGATGGCCGACTTGACTGTGACAGCAGAAGTTGTGCTGAAAATGAGAAATATAATAAACTTAGAAATAACAAACAGTATCTGACAAAAGACTAATACTTTACATCAGTGGCTGCATTTGAACCATAAACAGTCATCCTGACATCAGTTGAAACATTCCATTAAGAAACTTTCAACCTTGCATTTTTAAACATCCAATTTAAAAAAGCAAAAACAAAAAAGCTTTCTTGATTGGATTGTAAGATTTCAGTCAAGTATTACACATGATTTGTGTTTGTAGAGGCCTGGTAATATCATCTATTCTACGGCTAGGCCAATGCATGCAAAGATTATTGTGCCCATCAAATATACTGTAATAGTAGGCGACTATAAAACTATATCTAGGTCAAAAGTGACTTAACAGCAAGTCAAGTATATTTCCAGACCTGTAAGGGAACTCCGACCATAATGAAATATTGTCTGAACTGTAAATAGGTAATTGGAATATCTGACAAGGGAGGCAGATTAAATGTGATTAACTGCATCTAAATGGAGCATTTTATTAAACAGATAAACATAATTTAAACCGAATCAGAATTAAAAAAAACACTTCAAACTGGCCCATTCAGAATGAAATGTCATTACTTTTGGAATGGAAAAAAGAAGCAACTATTAAAAAAATAGTCAAGACTACTTGACAGTGTAAGTCTGACAGCCTTACAGTGGCACTATGCAAGTTTTTTTTTATGAATATCCAATCTGTATGGTAGAGCATGTTAATACAATATAACTTATACAATTGGGGTGGTTGCATTTTATCTCCCTGGTCTTCTATTGAGACATTTAGATCGTGTCAAAGGTCATGTCTCAATTTATCCCCTGAGAAAGCAGGCAGGCTCCATTAGCTCAATAGTAAAAATGCCAGCACTTGCGCAGGAAACCGGGTTAAAATCCAGGGTAAAAGAGCAAAGTTATAGTGCAGCTTTAATTTGCAAACAGGATGAACTATAACGGTAGAGGAATCGCTTTCTTGACAGCTAACATTACAAGGAAATTATAATTGATAACTTCTAATTTCATCTAATTTGATCTCTGATTTCCAGACCCAAATCATAATATCTCAAATTGGAAGTTTACTAGCTCTTCTTTTAGTTCACAAGTAATCAAGATTTAGTGGGTAATCCACAACAAGTTAACTCCGAGTGCACCATTTTACCGTATGTGCACTTATAGCTTGACCACTTTGCCAATGATTAGAATCTTGGGTGTTTATTCATATTTTGGGGCAATACACTTTAGAAACTTGGTACCATCTTTATTAACCTTGGAATGAGCATTACCTTACAACTCCAAAAATATGGGAGAAGCCATAACCTGGAATCTTTAAGGATACTTTTGTGGCCACTCTTAGCAAACAACCATTAATACAGTAGAATTTTATTTTATTATGCATATGCATTCAGAATGATGATACCATGCAGTTAGCTGTAAATAAGGCAAGAGAGCCTCTTCAAGATTAGAGTGAGAGAGATATTAATATCTCAATCATCAAACCAATCATTACCTATACGAATCTGAAACCCCCAAGCTCAACACAGGAACTGCTTGTACCATGTCAAGGTATGCAGCCCTTATTTAACACTTATTGACTTTGGAATATGAGCGAATAGGAGACGTGTCCCAAAATCAGAGTTTCATATGCAGTTCTAGTAACTAATTTGACAGTTTAAACCATGTCAAACAACCATGTATAGTATGGATGTTTTCTGATCCACATTTGTTCCGAGTCATTTGTCCAAAAGAATACCACATAAAAAGGACATGGAAACACTTACTTGTATGTCCAAGCACCTCCAGCCACGGTCTTCATGCAGGATCCGCAGTGCCAGATGCCCACAGCACGCCTCTTCATCTTTGTCTGTGTACATAGGACACATCATTTACTATTTAAGCATTTAGCAGCTGCTCTTATGCAGAGCGACTTAAGTCAAATCAGAATCAATGGCATGAACCCTAGTCAAACAAGAGAGTAAATGGTCAAGTAAGTAAGTAGCATGCAAATAAACAATTCGGATAGCAGGTAGATCTCAAACCCAACATACCACCTAAATATGTGGACAACAATATAATTCAAGTAAGCAATGTTCATCTGCATAGTATAACAAGCATTTATCAAAAAAAAGTGATAGAATTCAGGGGTGTCTTAAGAGCTGAACATATTAAATATCACTTCATTAAATCAATCTCAATTTCAACATGGCTATGATCTTGGTTTCAAAGCCTTCTTGCAAATATCCACAGCATTCACTTTAAAGATTTCAAAAGCCATCTTTCCCAAAGATGATTCTTGGCATAACAGTATCTACATCTGGATGTTGACAGAACTTCTCACAAGGTTCTCCTCACCTTGCCACAGAAGGAGCAGGTATATTTTGAGTGCTGGCTGATCTCAATTTTCTTCACCATCTTCCTCAGCGACGCGCCATAACGCGTGCCGTATTTACCAACGATCCCCACCTTCTTGGTACGTTTGGCCTGAGGATATAAAGAACAATGCATCATTATGATTACCTTAATATATGCTACTTAGGTACACGCAGTTAAATTATGACAAGTTTGAGCCAATTGTAGCTACTAGGGCCTAATGCACTGGTTTTGGTGAACTGAGTACACAGGACCCCAAAGGAAACAAGCCATAGCATATTCTTGGGTATAACCCTCTTAGCAGACATTGTATTTAACTGTACTTTCCTGTGTTTTCTTTTTTGCAAACTGCTAATAAAGTAAGTATTCAATCAATCAAGTTTTCAATGGGGGGGGGGGGGGCACAGGGTCCTTGCGGTGGTTCCAGGGGGTCTCCATGTAAATTATGTTAGGAACCAGGGACGAAGACCCTTAGGGGCATCAGAGAGTTAACTAATGGAACCAATCCATGTTCAGTACAGTTGATAGATATGCATCTATTTGTACACAGTTATACGACGTTATCGTGTGCATCGGGTCCCAGTGATTAAACAAACGCTTCAAATTGAGGTCTGTGGGCCAATGCTTCCGACAGTTTTTTTTTTTTTAGATTAAAGAGTTTGAAAAATCACCGCCCCGTTTCATCCGCAATGACAGCACCTGGTGCAGTCATTTACAAACGGTATTGGTTTATATATTGGGAGGGCTTTGCAAGCACCGTGTCTGTATATAACCTCGGTTCAATATCTGTACACACTCATTGCTATAACCACGACATGTCACGGTTATCAAACAGCATTTTATGTTTCACTTTACACCGACAAAAGCAAGCGAGGCTACCGTGCCGGGTGTCGGCACTCGGCAGCGGGCTAATGCTAGGCGAGCGGCGGTGCACTGTAGGCGGCCATTGCTGTCCTACTACTTGACATGAAAACATCGCCGTTCATCCTTCTAGAATTAAAATTCAAACTTCAATACTGTGTACGTTAAATAAATGGGTACACTCCCGAGACTTCAGTGGTGTGAATATGGATCATATTATACGTTTATTTGATAGATTGACACGGATTTGTAAAGGGACATATTGGGCTCACCATCGTATCAGTGGAGGCGTAGGTCCAAAGAGGAAGAGGCTAGGGCGCAGGCGCGGTTTATCCATGTCGCTCGCAATGCTTTGTGGGGCTTGTAGTTTGCTGAATTAATGCGGCTGATCCGAAACTGAACGGATGTATTTGGTAATATTATGTTGTCGTTTACAAGAGCCACGAGGCGTTTTGTGATTTTTTTTTGGGCTACGATTTATTTGTAATCATAAAAGAAAAAGGTTTTGGAAAGTGTCAAACTCAAACTGGTTACTACCATGGTTACTACGGACGCTACGGAAGGCATGCGCATGCGTAGTGTAGATATCAACAACGTCTCATCAGTGTTGCCATGTCTGCTTATTATAAGCGACTTTGGGCTTGTTTTTCTGTAAAGTTGCTTTTACAACTAGTTGCGGGTTGCGTTTTTTTGGGCATGTTTTTAAACTGTAATCATTTGGGCAAATTCTTTTAAATGATTGTTTAAACCACTTCTCAAACATGTCAAGGAAGGACCGAGGACGGCTTAGGTTAGGACGCCCAAATTAATTATTTTTTCTGCAGACCCCCACCTGAAAAAAAAATGTAGCTTTCAAATATATTCCAAATGTTCCACTTTTTCTAAAATAGCAGATCTACAAACTCACAACAACACGTCGCGTTGTGAGCTTGTGGATCGGCTATTTTCAAATAGAAATAGCCAATAAAGTGCTTATGTGGCTCTATCTAGTGGCTTCTTTTGGGCATGTTTCCATAGACCTGGCTGCTTATTTCTCTCACAAAATCTGGCAACACTACAACTCATTCAGACAGGGCTAGGCTATGATGGAGGCAGCGTTTGTTGTTGAATGTAATGTTCGTCCAGCTAAACAACCGTAATGCTGGCGAACTTATTAGAACCCTTTTGTTTACGGTGTACTGAGCATATTTTCCTTCTGTAAAAAAAACTAAAAACACAACAAAACACCGTATAAACACGACACAGCATGAAGTTAACACGTAAACTGGTGCTTGCTAAGGCAAAGGCCTCCGACTTGGACAGTGTGAAGAAATTAAACTGCTGGTAGGTGGGACAAATGTTTGTTTGTACAAATATCTGTGTTTTGCTTGCAGACAGTAGATTGTTTTTGTCTAACAATAACTTCTTATCATCTTTTTCATTCTCTGCAATTTGTTTGTGCAGGGGCTGCAGCCTGACTGATGTGAGTTACTAAGACTTTTACTGTCTGACAGTACTATCAGATGCTGAAACTATTTAATTCCCAGTATTTATCCTACTAAATGATTAACTGTTTCTCATACTCTAATTCCAGATTTCAATCTTCTCTCAAATACCCCACATTGAGGTTCTGACACTCAGGTTAGTGCACCCAAACGTATACATTCACACACTTGAAAGTGCATGAGTTACATATTGTATGTATCATGATGATCATTCATAAATCATAGGTCTAATATTTTTTCTTCCATCAACCTGGCTTTCACTCCCTCTTCTTCTCTTTGTGTAGTGTCAATAGCATCTCATCCCTCTCTCCTCTTGCTGGCTGTCTCTCCCTGTGTGAGCTCTACCTGAGACGGAATATGATCCCCAACCTGCCAGAGCTGTCTCATCTCCGTTCCTTAACGCGCCTGAAAGTGCTCTGGTTGGCCGAGAATCCCTGTTGCGGAACCGACCAGAACCAATACCGGCTCACTGTCTTACGCTGCCTTCCCCGCCTCCAAAAGCTGGACAATCAAGGCGAGTCGGTAGTGTTTGGAGATGTACCGATTATACCATTATTTCCTTCCCGATAACGATAACTTGAGTATTGGTCGATACCGAGTACAGATCTGATAAAAGTGTGTAATTCAAACAAATCTAGGTCAGTGGCTCTCAAAGTGGGGTCCAGGGACCCTCAGGGTTCCTTGAGGGGGTTCCAAATGGACCCTTACAGCCAGGTCTGTAACTCTCAGAGTTATGGGGGTCCTTGAAATTGAAACGTTTTGAGAACCACTGATCTAGGAATAAATAAAATTCCATTAATAATTGCAGCTACAAGTTGGTAAAATAATAATGTAAATAGTACAGAGTGTAAAACAGGTAGTGCAACATCAACTTAAGCAACCAAAATCTATTACTATCATGAAATATCATCATGTGATAAATGATGTGGTATCGGAATGGCATAGACTGGCATACTCACTGATACCGGCATTTTAGGGAGTATCGGCACCAGTATCAGAACAACTATAGTAGTGTTGTACTTATGCTTTATTTCTGTTGAGCTATAATTGTGTTAGAAGAAGTGGCTTAGACCCATAACATTTCTTTGTAATAAGAAAGCTCAGATAAAATCTCCCACACAAAAAGACCTGCCAAAAACAATTGCCGATGGAAAATCATTAGGGCTGGGAGGACATTGATGAGGGTGGAATAATGCTGATACCACTGGATTAGTAATCAACAACCCATTTGTGTTTATTCTCATAGTAGTGACAGAGGATGAACTGGCACTAGCTCTTGTGGAGGGGGAGGAGATTACTGCACCTCCTGTCACAGTCCAGAACCAGATTTCAACCATTGGAATGACTGATGCAGAGACCGAGAACGACCCGCTCAACTATAACATGGAGGAAACCAAGTAAGGCCCTGCCACAGCTGCCAACACTCACAGGTTTATCCACTCTGCTCGGAACACATAAGCGTGTGTGGATGGGAGCTTAACCACAGTAACAATGTTTTTCCTGTTTGTGTAGTAAAATCAGGGAAAAGTTGGGGATGAAGCTTCTTCCCAGGGACAAGTTTCCATCACTCTCATCCCCATCACCCAGAGAGACCAGAACAGCTATAAAAAAGGTCAGTGCTGCTTAGCCTCCACCTCAGTAGCCTTGTGGTTAGAGTGTTCCCTGAGACTGGGAGGTAGGGGTTCAATCCCCGGTCAAGTCATATCAAAGGCACTCCGTATCAAGGGTTGGATTGGAGGTAAGTCCCTGCGACATACTAGCGTTATGTCCAAGGGATGTACTTATACATCAAGCTGCCTCTCACTAAGGAAACAGGAGATAGGCTCCTGATCTATGGGCCACCGCCATACATCATATTGACAAGACAGAGGGTGTTTTTCTTTCATAGCTGTAAGAAAAGCTCATTATTGGTTTTGTAAGCTGTGTGCTGCGCAAAAACATCACAGAAGATTTAACTGTACTCTTGGAGGTAAATGTGTACTTGTGTGTCTATGTTAAATAACATAATTTTATTTTCCAGACGCACACACTTGAGGCAATACTGCTACTGCTCACGGATTTGGATGAAGAAGAGCTCCACCTCGTACACACAGCGACCCATAACAAATTGAGTTCCTACACACTCAATAACGAAACACTGATGGGTTCCCAGATTGCCGAAACACTGACAAACTCCCTGCACACAGAGAAAGCTGCTGACATAGAACACTGAGATGTTCCACAGCATCCCATATATCACTCTCTTGGGTCAACTCTGCCCCCCCCCCTCCCCCAATATCCATCAAATGTAGAAAAATGTTGGAAGACAGTTGGAAGTGGAAAAGGAAATGGGTTTAAGATATCCCTGTCCCTCTCGTAACTCGGTCATGCATGGTGCTATTCAAGTTACACCCTCTGCAATTTGTGATCCACTTGTTATTTTCGATTTGGAACAGTTGTGGTCGTTTTCCCTGGCTTGCATTTCTTTAGCAGCATGCCTACCTGCCTTTTTTGAACAAAATGTGTTTTGGGGTGCCTGGTAGCAGCCAGTTAGTGCATTGAATGTCTAAAACCAATATTTTGTTTTTAAGGAACTGTGTTTAGAACACCAAGGGACCTTATTTAGTCAGGTTCTTGTTAATACTTTTGGTTAAATAATCAAAAACCCAGACAGACTTAACCTTTTTTACCCTGGCGTCCCCATTTTGGGCATGGCATAGAGCTTGTAGATTGGCTTCTTTTGCATGACTCAATACTAGGGCTGAACGATGTTGGGGGGGAATTGCAATATAAAAGCAGGAGTTATGTAATTTCACCAGATAGGATAGGCCTTTACCTTATTGATTGCATGAGGGAAATGCAGTCACCATGGCATAGCAAGAAAATGATATAGGCAGATCTGCATGCATCTAAATACAAACTGGTTTTAGAGGGTGAAATGGAGATACATTTGAGCGTTGAGAACCCAGGTGCATGTCTACCCCTCTCTGCCCTAGGTTTCCCGTCTACACTATCCAAATAAAGCATAAAATGCCAAAAATGAATCTTTTACAATAATTTATGTTTTGCTAAATGTAAATAAGACTTATTTGTGTAAATAAAGAAAAAATGCAAAGTAAAGTTTGTTACTGTTTATTTTAAATACAAAATACAGACAACTGTCATACAGTACAACAATGTGAGAATGACAGTGCTATGTAATGAAAAATGATTTCATGATGATTATGGGTATAAACCATAATTTCCCCCGATGTAATTAATCGATACAGATTGTGGCCATCATGGAGAAGAATTCTCTTCTTCGATCTTGGCTGCAGGCAGGGTGGAACAGGGATGTAAGCATCCAGGTAGCCCCATAGCATCGTTACGCAGTCTCTACACAGTCTTTTCTCACTCCACTTCCTTCTCCAGGAAATCCATCAGTGTGCCCGTCTCAACAGGGACCAACAGGTACTCTACTCCGTCGGCACCCTGGGGAATCATGGGAAAGTAGTATTAGTATGCAATAAGCCCTTTGTACTTAAGTGGCCCTTATGTACTTAGTTGTACAAGGAATAGTGAAAATAGCTGCTCTACAAGCTCACAACAGCTTGTAGATTGTATATTTTTAAGTTTTGAAAATGTTTGCATATAATGACATGCCCAAAATAGGGACGCCAGGGTGAAATGGGTAATGAAGGAGGCGGGTGAGTCAACCTTGCGTGTCCGGATGAGTTTGTGGTCTCTGAACTCCGTCAGCTGGGTCCTCAGTGTGAGGTCAGAGTTTACCAAGAACGCCTCTCGACAGCGTTGGTAGAAATCTTGGAATGACAATCCTATGAGCAGCACAAAAAGGCAAAATACAATAAAATCACTTGCACACCTATATAAAAGTACAACAGCAATACAGCACAGCATAGCATCATTATCAGAAATCACATCTTTGGAGGATAGGTACCTGTGTATGAAGGGTTGTCTTTGTTTTCCAACTGAAATTCCACCAGCAGCTTGAAAATCCCTCTGTGAAAAGGCAGAAGACGTAGCCATCATGGAAACATCAGATAAAATATTACACAATTCCTTTCAGTTCCAAGGTGTGTGTGTGTGTGTGTGTGTTACCTGGCATTGGATGTTAAACTACGGAGAACATGTGTGAGGGAGGACAAAGCCAGTGCCCCAGTCTGTTGTACCAGGAGAGAGTTTTCATACGAAGTCTCCTCCACGTAACGCTGGAATGTCACACACTCCCACCACAGCCAGTTGAACTGGCTCAGTTTACATTGGTCCCACACTGGAAAACCAAAAAGACAAAGCTGACGTGAATCATAATTTCTGATGAAAAAAAGTATAGTGGACTGACCGGTAAACAGCTAGGCCTGTCACACTTATTACCATGTTGAAAAATGTTCATACATTTTCAAAAATAGTGGAAATAGAAGATCTACAAGCTCACGTATCGCTTGAAGATCGTCTATTTCAACTGTTATATACTATATAAAATTAATTAATATGTCAGTCATTTCTTTGTATATTTAGTCATGTAAAATGTCATAATCGTGACAGCCCTATACACAGCTAAAGTAAATTTGTGAAAGACATTAAGACCAGCCAACAAAGAAGCTGGTTTACTGCCCTGAACTTAAAATAGTAATTCAAACATACCCAAAGGGGCATTAATATGGTCAATGGAGGCCACCAGGTGCAGGTTGGGAATAGATGCCAGCTGTCCCAGTGCACTCTGGGTCTTCTCTCCTCTGAGCATTGGTCCGTCAATGTTATGGATAATTAAGTACACATGGAGATCTGGTGCTGAGGACACGGACACACACACACACACACACACAAACACACACACACAGAGATTGCTAGAAGCAGCACACCATAGGGCCACAATACCTGTGTGGTACATATGATTTCATCTCATATATTCACACATACAAACAGCACACACAGTATACACTGTAGAAACACTTACTGTCTTTGAGAGTTTGGGTGATGTGTTGGATCTGATCTGAGGGGGTTCGATAAGTCCCTTGGTGTTCTAGAACCTCAGACGTTAGAGTATTTAAGATCTGCAGCGAAAGCATACACAGAGACAATAAGAACAACCAGGGGTGTCGTTACGCGGGGGCTTCGGTGGCTATAGCCACCAATGTTTTATCCAAAGCCACCAATAAAAAATTAAATTGAATTATATATCTATAACCCTAACCTAAAAAAAAAAAAAAAAAACCTAACCCTACCCCTAACCCTAAAACCGAAATAAAGTAACAAAAATGGGGGGAAAAGTACCCAAATCCGCCGAAATCCGCGTGCATGTGGCCGTTGCCTGGGGGGCTAAGCCCCCAACCTAGTAGAGACCTAGCAACGCGTCTGAGAACAACCATAATATTACCATCTTTGCCAGAATTTCCCCCATGTATTTCTAGCAGTGGTGGTTGTATTTTATTTTGGTTGCGTTTCAACAAAACCTGATTATGGTTTTCATGTTATTGTATTCCTGTTGTGTTCTTATTTGACTACTTTGAGAAAAGAACAAAATTGTAAAAGTTACACCTCTTCAAGCCTGTATTTTAGGCGGCTATTTAGAGTTTAAATAGTTAAACCACTCCCTAATTTCCCTTTAATTCCAACACGTGTGTGTCTATGTGAGTGTGCGTGTGTGAGAGAGAGAGAGAGTGAGGACGGAGCCAAGTCACAGCTGAATCACTGTGAAAGATCACCAACAACCTGGTTTTATTTGAGTGTACTGTATGCAATACTACCACCCTAGCATCCCTATTCTGGGAGAAATGGTTGGCGAAAACAGCTGATCTACAAGCTCATAACGTGCCCGCAAGTTGTAAGCTTACAAAACAGCTATTTTTGGCAAAGAGATTTGGTGTAGAGGGGGAAAAAAGAGCAGGTTTGTTGCACTGATTGCACTGGTTCCCAAACTTTTTAGCCCAAGACCCAAAAGAAAAAGACATTTGCCCGGGACCTAAACTAGTGAAATAGCAGATCTACAAGCTCACAACACGTCACAAGCTTGTAGATCTGCTATTTTCACAACTTCTTAAACGTTTGTTTTAAATGTATTTATTTATTTATGAAATAATTGTGAAAATATTTTAAATAGTTTTTAATGAATGAAAAGAAAAAAAAAGGTGGGACATTTACTCGTGACCCATAAAAATTGGTGTTTGGGAAACAGTGGTTCATTGGATACTGACTGATTTTAGGGTGATGGAAGGGAAGAATCCATTGACCACCATATGGACATCATGGGACAGCTGAGACAAACGGAACTCCTCCAGAAGAGCCTTCTTACTGCCCAGACCATAGACCACAACACTGAAACCTAGCCTGAGGACACATACACACAGTTGAAAAACTGTGTCTCTCCCTTTGAATGCAATCATTCTACAACCCCTCTGGCTAAAGGCTGATTTATACAATTCTGGAATTTGATGCGCGTGTACAGTGCGTTTGGAAAGATCCAATTGATATCAATGATACCGGCTACACCAGGCGTGCGGATACACGAGGCCTGTATCATACATGCAGGCTTTAAAATAGGACTGATCTAAAACTACGTTTGTTTGTACATGCGCGTGTGTGCGTGTCGCTTTGAAAAGTCTGGTGTAGATCGGCCGTAATGCAGCGATTCCCAACCCATTAGGATATTGTAAGTTGGCCCCCAAGTAACTTTAACATAATATTAAAAATAAAAATAAAACATTTTTCTCTTTAAAACCTTGAAAAAGTCGTTTTCATTGTGATACCGATAAACAGGGATCATTAAAATAAACACGCTGGGAAAAAGTATCACCATGTAAACCTAGAAGGAAGAAGAAGGAGGGAAAAAAGCACTTACTGTAACTGCAGCATCCATTTGCTAAAGTGCTTCAGGTGCTTTTTATGGAGCTGCTGGATCTCTGGTGCGTAACATGAGGGTTTGCCTTCTAAAACCCGGAATAACGTCTCCTGAACATACACACATACATACATGTCAATAATATGACACTTTCCACCCAGTTGAATATGCTACTGTAGGTACAGTACACTGACTGACCCGGTCCAGTTTAGGAGTGTGTAAGCGCTGGAGGGTTCGGTCTGACGTCAAGACCTTTGAACTGCCGTGGGCTTCAAAATACTCTTCAACCAAGCTGGTCTAGAAGGGACAGAACACAATTTTAACAACGCCAAAAATTACATGTCACCATTATTGTCACCATTATCGCGATAATCAAAATATGCTTAAGACTTAAAATGCCACTTTTGTTAACCACTTGAACACCCAGCATCACTATTCTGGGGGTAACGTTTGCCAAAAATAGCCGATCTACAAGCTGACAACGCGTTGCAACGCATTGTGAACTTGTAAATCAGCTAATTTTAGCAAATCGATTTGTGTAGAGTGAAATAACAGCGTAGTAGAGCGTACCAAAGTATAGAGTGTTTAAGTGGTACTGAATTTGCAGCTCAACAAAAGGTAATTCATCCTAGTGTATGACGGAGACAATTTCACAATAAATTAAAATCTCTGCGATATTATTATTGTGAGCGTTTTTTATCACAATAAACAATAATAACGATTATCGTCCCATCCCCATCACACACCTACCTGGGTAGGGGGTTCTGGGATACTTTTGCTCTTCTTAGCAGGGGTCTTGTACAGGGCTGCAGACTGGGATTTGCTGGGTGTTCTAAGTTGCTTTATATTTTCCTTGTCCTTTTCTTCATTCCTTCCCTTCTCCTCCTCTTCCTCATTATCTTCCCCTGAATCTGATGGTGACAGTTCACTGTCGCTGTCTGCCTGCAGGCTGGGGGCTGCAAACATGAAGCAAATGTTAATGAAAATAATAAAATAACAAAATATATACAGTTCATACCTGTACAGTAGTATAGGCCTATTCATCATAAATCACAAAACAATTTATTCCTCCATTGCAATCAATGAATGCATGGGAATTTGACCTGGCGGCAGCAGTGAAGGTACACAATACACATAGTAAGAGCAGGCACCAGTACAATTGCACTTTTGTGTGGAGAGTAGCTCGGTCAACGTTGACGGGAACGTGGTACTAAATGGTTCAAGACCGTATAGAAAACAAGGAGTGTATGTCACAAACACAGAATGATGCAAGTGTCACAATGTGACATTAACCTGCACAGTTGGAAGTGGCATTTATACAAGCTTTATGTGTGTGTGTGTGTGTGTGTGTGTGTGTGTGTGTGTGTGTGTGTGTGTGTGTGTGTGTGTGTGTGTGTGTGTGTGTGTGTGTGTGTGTGTGTGTGTGTGTGTGTGTGTGTGTGTGTGTGTGTGTGTGTGTATATATAGTGTTAAAGCATTATTTCTTTCTTAGATGGCAGAGGGGAAAAAAACAACACATTATGAGACCACCAGGGGAGATAATTGCATTTTTCCATAAAAGAAAAAGGAGGGAACTGCCGTAGTTTTTCCTTTTTATCCTTTATACATGTTTTGTATTTGTTGATGTATTATTTCCAAGCTATGTTGATGAACTGAATAAATAGGACCACAATGGAAAACAAGTCCCCAGGACTTTTTTGTGTTATCCTTTTAGCCTTAATGTCTGACTGTACCATGTGCCGTTTACATTTTTGACTAATAAAGTATTCAATCAACGACGTTGTAACTTACTTGTTATCCTCTTCCTGAGTCTGTGGGGTGTTGTGGAGACAAACTGCACCTTCTTGCCCTGTCAGGTAAAACAAGAAATAGCAGATGTTATGCCGAGAAAATACACTACAGCACAGCTGCCAGTCAAAGCCTGATAGACTGATAAAATAAATAAATAAATATCACTTGGTCTGACCTTCTGTGGTGTCCTGCTTTCACTTGCCTGCTCTAGAGAGAGAGAGACAGGGTTTGAAGGAGAGTGAGATGCATATGGTTGGAAGTAGACATACAATACAATAGATACCAAAAAGAAAGTTAGAGAATGTGTGTTTTGACTCACTGCGGCCCACACGGGCAGGAGTGGAGGGTTCCGGTTCAGAACTCGTACTGAAGGTCACGCTTTTCCCGGGGGTCCGCGCCAACTCATTTGCTACAAGCAAGAAGGTGAAAAAAGCATGTCACCATGACAAAAAAGCAAGCCAATTACCAGATAAAAATGTTACCATCTGCATCTCTGACAGACAAACCGTAGAGTTTTGCGGTGAACGACCTGACGTCTCACCTGTCTGTGCCATTCCGTGGGAACGTTTGATTTTCTGGAAGGTGAAGACGGAGGCTCCTGCCACTCCAGACAAACTCCAGTCATCACCTTCTGCAGGGCCAAGAAGAAGCATTATTCGCTTTACTAGGCCTGGGTATCGCCTACAACCTCACGATAACCATCACAGAGGCCACAATACGATATGTATTGTGATACACGTTGACTGAATTGAATAATGACCGTGTCTTACAAATTTGACTTTTGCAGAGTCCTAGACCACCGATTGACGATGTTTTGACCAATACAGTCCAAAAATGTTACGTTTCCAAATCAATTTGAAACTTGTTTTGATGGATAAATGCAAATGAAAGATTCTCTTAATTTTCTTTTTACTGCAACTCATGTCTGAGTCTCAAACACATCATAGCTGATGTTTGTTTTGTTTTTGCCGTGTCACAGCATTTCCTGCCATATCGATATGGTAGCCTCCGTATCGATACGATTATCGGCAAGGAATATGATACGATTATTGCCTTATCGATTAATTGAGCACAGCCCTACTGTACACCATTTGTAAAATTTTCTCCCATATGTTCTGGTCTAATATTGCCTATAACTGTATGTTGATGGACATACAACTTTCCTTAACTATTCTTACAGTGAATATCATTTTGTTTTACTAATTCACACACTTATTTTTTGAATACATTTCCAATAACCTTCTGTGTTGTCTGTTGTTCCCAATGCTTGGACATAGTTCTGCTCGTTGAGGACTTCATCATCCTCATCTTCTTCCTTCTCTCTAGCTTGTCCACTGGCAGGGATCTTTAACTTCACGATCTTCTGAATAGAGTCACTGTTGCCACGCACACCTTCATGGATATACAAAATATGACAGGCATTAGACAAAGATAAAACAAGTGGAGCAACTTACATGTCAAGTCCAGGGACCCCTTTAATCCTTGGGTTCGGGGGGGGGGGGGGTCTCAGGGGGTCCCCAACTAAATGACTGATAGGATTGATACTAGGAACCAAATGGACCCTTATGGGTATGCAAACTCAAAAAGTGTACACAGTTTGTACTTGAGTCTTGAGTTACATTAAAGGTATCATGACATTCATTTTCACTTTTTTTATTTTCAATGTTTTATTTGGGGTTTTATGACCTCAATTACACCCAAAAAACCTGAACTTAAAACATTCAGTGGATTTTCTGTGGTCTGGGGTTTTCTGAATAATTAGGCTGAAAAGTAATCTGAGCTTGGCCCTTCGACAGTGAGGTCACTGTCGAATAATCCCGCCCACTCTCCTCCTCGCCCCTCCCCTCCCCTATCCTTTCCTTTGGGGGGGGGCGGAGCAGAGGCGATGATTGACAGGCAAAATCCCTCACCAGCGACACCCGCAGGCAAAGATTTCTTTTTTCATTGCAGTTGAAAAGGCTTTAGAAATGTGAGAGAAAAACACCTGCCATTGATCACTGGAATGGAATTTTCACTTAAAACTTTTTGTACACTTTTGAAGGACCAGGACAAAGACTTTGAATGTGGTGTAAAAGTGAATGTCATTAAACCTTTAAAAGGTTGAGAATTACTGAACAATATGTGGATTTATTTTTCAGTAGCATTGAAAACAACTCGTCAAATACTATACCTCCATCCTGTTTGTCTACGATGTGTTCAAAAACGTCTGCATCGGCCACAAATTTCACCTCCAAAACACTCATAGCTAAAAGAGGACAACAAATTACGTTAGCATCTACTAACAGCGTCACTAGCATTAACACTAGAGACCTTTAAATGCCATTAAATATGTCGTTACCAAACAGAACAGTTAACATACACGCCGACAGAGAGCACAACACGTAACAAATGACTGCATTAAACACGAGGAAAAGTCACAGGCTACTAACTGTACACAGCGACTTACTTAATGTTCCTTCTATCGACAGAAGACGTAAACAAAACTATTTAGAAACTGGAAAACTAATGACATGCGTAATGTGACAGATTCCGCGCCATCCTCTGAAGTTTTTAAACCACGTGACAAGTCATAGGCCAATCAAAACATCGCATTTGGTAAAACATCATTTCCCAAGATGCCTGTTGTGTCGTTCAGTATTTAAAGGGGTCCGACAATTTCTTATCCAGTCAAAACGTTCCGACTTAGTTTAAAAAAACTTTCAAAAAAGAATATTTTGGAGAGGCTTTTAATTAAAGGTAGGGTAAGTGATTTGCGTTGGTTAAAATAATTGTTAAATAGCTCTATATTCTGATAGTACTCATTGCTATAGAGTGTTTGTTCAGTATTAGGAGTCTCCTTGTCTCTCCACCTCTTTATTAAACAGAAATGCATTTTCGTTTCAGTTTCAGTTTCATTTCCAATTTTATCCAACCAGGACAGAGAACTCAATCAGGATACAGATTAAACAAGTGAAATTGGAAGTGATGACACTAAGAAATGAGCATGCAAAATTGGAACTGGAACACTATACAAATTAAGCTTAAAAATGGGTACTTTCTCCTGATTGGCTGAGATTTTGACACCTACCGAAAAATGTATTTTCTGTTTATTAAAGAGCTGGAGAGACAGGGAGACATCTGTTACTGAAAAAACCCTCCATAGCAATGATTACTATCAGAATATAGTATTTTAACCTTTTAACAAAATACTTTTTGTTTTAACCAAAAAATATCACTTACCCTACCTTTAATAATATATACAGTTGGTTAATTAATAAATATAATTAATGAATGCAAATATGCTGTCAAATTGCCTGAATTTACATAAAGTCAAAGTATACGTGTATAGAATTGTATTTGTATTACTGGTAATACATCAGTGCTGGTAGTGGCATCTTTAGTGTGAAGCTACTGATTCATTGTAGGTTGGTTGTAGTCTAAAAGGAGAACACGGGACATTGTTTGGGCCAAGGATGAAGAGAAAACATAGGCAGCAGAAGAGGAAGATAAACAGATGGTTCTTTATAAACACTGAGAGGATAATGTTTCTCTCACCCCCCCCCCCCCACACACACACACCTCTCTGTTGTTTCACTTGATTTATTTCACAATCGCAAAATCACAATTTTTTTGAGAGAGAGAGAGAGAGAGAGAGAGAAAGAGAGAGAGCAGCAAGTGAAAACGAAGACTCTTATTGATTCCATAAAAAGTCTCCTCAAAACAAATGTCTGTTTAAGACACAGCAACACACGGAGCATACATGTGGATCTTGTGGAATCACCTGCCCCACCATTCACCAACCACGTGTGGGTGTCCACTTCCCCACCAAACGTCCCAAAGAGTGGATGTGATACACTGGATGCATCATCGCTGTAGCACACGACTGTAGAGATTAACAGAAGCAGTTACAGGGACAAGAAGCCAATAAAAGCACACAACTCCACACGGAATAGTGAGTAACTGTACATGTACTAACATGGTAGGGGATCAGCCTGAGCAGAGAACCCAAAGGGTATTTGCTGTAATCCAGTGTGCCCGAGAGGGGCTCCACTCTACCATGCTCCTGTGTCATAGAGAGTAATCTGCAGGGAAGACAGGGAGAAAATGTAAGTCTGATTTACAATATACGACGTGTGTAGCGACAGTCACGTGCGGAAAATAGACACTTTTCAAGTTTACAATGCGTCGTATCTTGTTGCGATGCAATGTGTTGTGAGCTTGTAGATCGGCTATGTTCAGCATTTATGTTTACAAAAGCTGCTTATCAGCTTCTTTTTTTTTTTACAACCACTTCTTAAAGCACACATGTTAAGAAAGGCTTTCTTAACGTGTCCTTGTTTCTTACATTTTTCAGACCATTCTTATTTGATCATGCTTTTTTTGTATATAATTTATATTTTTCCATGTTTCCCCCCCCCCTTTTTTTGTACATTTTCTTTTTTTTTTCATGCTTTTTTTTGTACATAGTGGTATTTTTTCTGTATTATCTGTATTTTCATGTTGATTTTTGAACTGTTTGGTTGCTACCATATATGTCTATGAAATTTATTCAAGGACCCCAACGGAAACAAGTCTGCAAGGACTTTTTTGGCCGGACCTTTTAGACAAAAGCATTATAAATGTAACTGTGTTGTTTTACATTATTTTGCCTAATACAATTTTCAATCAATCAATCAATCAAAGTGCCTTGTGTTTTTATTGCATATGTAAAGAGCAATGTAAACTTTTGGCTTAAGCGCCATATAAATAAATCTATTACAATCCTACTATCTTTTTTAGTTTGATAGCTTATTTAGAAAACAGAGTGAGGGGAGTCATACAAGGTGTGGAGGGAGTTGGATTCTAACTTGGGTTCTTGCGACTCACAAGGACCATCTGGACAGTGCCATATAGCTGGTACACCACCAGGCGGCCCATGATTATACATTCAGAAATCAATCAGGATTAATATGGATTCATTGACATTACTTGAGGTTCGGGTGTCCTTCAATAATGGCATATCCTGTGGGAAGTTTTCCAGCTCCATCCAAACTAAGGTGGAGGTAAATAGAGGACAAAAAAAATGATGATCGTACAAACAACAAGAATATTTCAATCAAGGGTACACAACGGTA
>NC_137611.1:19469081-19479081 GCF_963280865.1 Gymnoscopelus braueri | reverse complement strand
AAAAATAAGGGTTTATTGGCAAACGCATCCAGGGGAAGGAGGGGAGGGGGGGGGGGCTGCTAGAGGTGTAATCGTGTAGTCATGGCTTGGAGTGTTCAGAGAGCCCATTCCATATTTTCTTATCTCTGATATTTGTGCACACGTGTGTTGCTCCCTTCAAAGTCTGTGGTTGATTATTTATATTCTTATATATTATATTCTTTATTTATTATTCTTTATCGCTCTGGATAAGAACCTCTGCTAAATGTCTAAATTTTAATTGCAATTGTATATCATTTCCAGCGAGTTCTGTTTTATCTTTGAGAAAATAGTTATATAGTTATATAGCATATAATTGAAAATGTTTCTATAGTCTATACCATTGTTATTCAGTGTAATATACCAACTTTGCAGAGAATAGTTCCTTGTATATGAAACCACCTGGTAATAAAGATCATTCTGATTCTAATCATGTTCATGGTTACATTATTTGCTTTCCCTTGAAACATTTCTTTAAATTAATAACAAATATGTCAGAGATTATATACTGTAAATGTCTGGTGTAGTGAATTCAGGCATCAACAAAAAAAACTAAATCTAAATCTCACTGTATGTCTATAATTAATGAAGAGATTGAGGGGGTGAAACAATCTTTAGTGTTACAGTTTATTATTGTCTACTGCTTAAAATACATAGATTTAGTTAAGAACTGCATCTAGATCAGGTACATTGTGAATACGGTGTTACTCAAGTCAGGTACACACAAAATAGATGTTTGGGTTCATCACTTTGGCTTTATTGAACTTCATGTTTACAAATTGATTTGATTTTGATTTGTGTGTGTGTGTGTGTGTGTGTGTGTGGGTGTGGGTGTGGGTGTGTGTGTGTGTGTGTGTGTGTGTGTGTGTGTGTGTGTGTGTGTGTGTGTGTGTGTGTGTGTGTGTGTGTGTGTGTGTGTGTGTGTGTGTGTGTGTGTGTGTGTGTAATGTAGGGGCATATGTGTGTGGATGTTTTTCTCTGAAAGATCCCCAACAAACAATTGAAAACAAAAACAAAGCTAGTATTACCAAATTTGTGGTCCCATGGACAAACTACAGTACAAGCTGGTACCTGGAGTAAAAATGTTTTGTTCTGGCTTGGTTTTAATTTTCTACATTAGCACCTTTTATTGTAAATAGTGATTGTGACAGACACAGAATGCACACATCTGTGCAAAAATGAAAATGTAACAAAAACAAAATAAGGCCTACAGTTGAGACTCCTACACATTCAATATCAGTACACCCCTTTTCTACTCACAATTGTCTTTGGTTGGAAGCATTTATCATAGATTTTTTTAACAAATACAACATTCTTTTAAAAAAACTAAATCAACATTCCACGGTTTGTGTATCTTGCTTCTCCCGGCCCTATATGCAATGTTTTGTGTAAAGCTAATTGAAGTTTCATCCATAACAACAGGATGTGAACCCCTCTGGTCCTCAATGGGGGTTAAGGTAGTAATTTCCCTTGGTGTCATTATGTTTGATGTACGTACATCTACAGGACATGTGTCCATCTTAAGTCTGATTTATACTTTGTCAAACGACCGCATGGTGTTCTTTTCAGCCAGCAAGGCAGTCGTATGACGAAGTATAAATTAGCCATTACAGTTCAGGGATTCTAAATCTATGGCGTGTAACTTAACAGTCCCTCACTAGCATATCCAGCGGATGAAGCGCTCAAAGAACGAGGGCTTGTTCAACAGGGTGTAGTCATCTCCTCTGAAGATGGCTGATGTGTCCCCTAGCGCCACCTTGTGCAGCACTTCATGGTCTACGTCGTTGCCCATGGCGATCACCGTGGGCACGCCCTCTGCCCGCCTCATAGCGGACACGCCCTCCTCCAGGCTTTCGCTGGACGTGATGCCGTCAGTGATGAACACAAACGACAGCTCGGCGTTACGGCGGGCCAAGCGGCTACCCTGCAACCACAATAGACACATTAGTTTTGTTATGTCACTGACTTGGATTAATTCCATATCCCCTTATACCCTGCAGCACTAAAAACTATTTAGGGGCACCAGTTGAGAATTGACGCAATGTCAGGTTGAAATTGGAGAATGGTCCCGTAATCAGATCTGATGTCCACAACGAGTTGTGTCAAGGTGTCCGAAGATGCTGTAATGCTAGCAGCTCAGTAATGATCAAGTCACGCTGAATAAAAGTGTCAACTAAATGACAGACAAGTGATACAACCTATCACGTAGCTACTTGCATTCTGTCAATCAATTATAAGACATAATAACTATATTTGCTATCTCTGAGAAGTCTCAATATCAGCTATTATAGGAAGCCTCTCAATTTGGAGGAGGCGTTGTTTCCTTTACCCATGATTGTTGTCTGCTGTGTTTGAGTATGCCAACATTATTGTATGTAACAATGCTCTGCTTTATATGCACTTTGTAACTGGCTGTTTTCCCATTATCTGACTGCACTGGCAGTCTTTATGTCCTGTCATTTCAAATGTGTGTGTGTGTGTGTGTGTGTGTGTGTGTGTGTGTGTGTGTGTGTGTGTGTGTGTGTGTGTGTGTGTGTGTGTGTGTGTGTGTGTGTGTGTGTGTGTGCATCGTGTGTGCTCGTGTGCATACGCGTGTGCATACGCGTGTGCATATGTGAGCGCCTGTGTGTACCTGCGACATCACCAGGTTGTTGACAGCGTGGATGATGGCGCTACCCAGGGAGGAAGAGGAGTCCATGTATGTCATCTGCCCGAGGGAATCGGAGATCACCGTCAGATTGTGCGAGAGAGGGAACTCCACCTTCTGCTCCGACTGGCTGCCGTACTGCACCAGGGCGATGCGCGCGTTCCTGTCGTCTTTGTCGCCATTGGCTAGGGTGAGGCGATGAGACACCTGGTCGATGAACTCCTTGGCGCGACGATGGTTTTCCAGGCCCATCCTCTCAGAGCCATCCAGGAGGAAGACGACGTCCACTGGACGCTCCACGCAGCCAGCCACAGCAGGCTCTGGAACCCACACGGACACGAACCGCAAACACGGACAAACACACGTAAACACACGTAAACATCCTCATGAGCACAGCAGCATTGTAAATCACACACGGCAGTCAGCGAGGTGTAGCTTGTACACATCCACTAATCAGGTCAGAAAGAGACACAGAGAAAACCACAAAATAAACCTGACTTTCAGGCTAGTTTAATTATTTGCGTATATAATGTACACAGAGGATTGTTTAAACAATGACAGCCTTGGTCCTTTAAAGGGGTGTAAGTGATATGTTTTAAATAGCTCTATATTCTATATTCCAAGTATTTGGTCAGTAATATGCCCTCAGTAAAGAGCTGGAGAGACGGGCAGACCTGAATTAATGTACAAATACTCTGTATCAGAGATTGCTATAAGAATATAGAGCTATTTAACACCAAAGTATATATACTTACACCCCTTTTAACCTCTACAAAGTAGATAAGAGTGCTTTAACTTGCTGTACCACTTTATTATCTTGAGATGACAAGATGAAAAGGTAAAAAAAAACATTTGATGGACTTCAAAAGAAAACTACTTCACATTGGCAAGTTGCAGTCACAGAGTACAGTAAGAGTTTCACTGGAAGTCCACTCTCTGGCACTTATTTCCCCACAAAATTTCAAGTCATGTTCTACAAGCCAAGCTCCATGTAAAACATGCATCAAGGCCATATTTAACTGTAATCACATAAAACTAAAAAATCTAATAAAAAAGTCAGCATTTTAAAATAGTGATATTAGAGTATACAAATGTTCCTTCATTTGTCAGTGCCAATTAAGCTGACCAGCTTCCAACTCGTAAACAGCATACAGTAACATTCATAAAACCAGAATATTCACCACAAAAAAAGGCCAAAATCTTTCTCATGGCAAAATGAGTCATTCACAGAACACAGGAAGTAAAGTTTGCGGCAGTAACCATGGGATATGTGCAAAACGGCAAAACAATATCATGAGAGTGAATCAGTTAGTGGTTCACAGTGGAAATGAGGCTTCAGTATGGAGACACAGTACACAGAGCTCAGTGAATGGCTCTATACAGGACTAAAGGCCAAAAGGCGGATGACATCAATTTTCCATTCAAATGGAAAACGTTCGGCCCCAGGGCAGAGGGGATGATATGCATCATATTGGTTCAGTAACAGCCACATTTTTCTGGGAGACATTTCAGCTTGTTCTGCTTTAAGTCCGATTCATAAGTCATCGCAAGATGGCATTGCGCGCCGGAAATAGCGCACCTACAAGCTCACAACGTGTTGCGGATGTGACGCGTTGTGAGCTTGTAGGTCAGATATTTTCGGCGTGAGGCGCAGTCATGCAATGGAGGCAGTAGTAGTAGTAGTAGAAGTACTATAAACTTGGTTCCCAATCTAAGTACATGTAAAGCAATTTCTTAATATATATTTTTTTACTTCATATAATGCTATCCTATTGTAGCAACCCAGCTAAACAATGCACTCAGCTAAAACAAAGTGCACAGTTTTAATTAATTTAATAAATTCTACGTCCAGCAGTAAGCTTATTAGCGGTTGGCACCCCTTACAGAATCTAATCTGCCAATTTTCCACTGCATGGTATCGGCTTGACACGACTCCACTCCACTCGCCTTTTTTGGTTGACCTTTGGGTAAAGGTAGGTTTAATAACTGGTACTAACAGGTGAGGTGAAAACCCTGCAGACTAGTTAATGGTCAGAGAGTGCCAGGACAACTGTTAAAAGGATCCCTAGCTAATAAACCAAATCTGCCTTAATACATTATAACTGCCCTCTATAACTACAATTACAAATTAAAAACACCTAATTACTTTATAAATAGTTCATCTTTTACTCAAGGGGGACAACGCCAATTAATCAATATTTACTATTAAGCAACTGTATTGCCTATTTCTATTTCAAAATCGTTATCAGAAACAGTTTTTGTGGGACTGTACAGGTGGACTAGAGATTCAATTCATTAATACATAAATACTTTCTTCAGCACTATACGCAGTTGGTTGGACATCACTATGACAACCAGGCACTTTGAGGGGGACCTGTTTGCTGTGGAAAATGAAGTAAAGCGAGTAGAGTCGAGTAGACTAGAGTCAAGTTGAGCCAGTAATATGAAGCGGAAAAGTGCCATAATGGCGAGGTAGCGTGGCTAGCTTATTAGCACTAGCAGAGTCCCATGGCTTTCGCAGGGTCGCCCATAAGGTCCCCATAGACGTGTTTGAAGGAGTCGATGAACAGCTTCGTCCATTGCTGTCTGTCCTCCCCCTGGGCGTGCTTGGCTCTCTGGGCTGTGTACGCCATGGTCGCCACGCCAACCCCGTACTGCTGCTCACTCAGACCGTTCAGCAGGATGGCCACGCCCTCCACAGAGGTGGGGACGTTTGAGGGGCTGCCTTCTTCGGCCAATGGCTTCCAGGGGGGAGGGGCTGTGTCGCCCTCTCCTGCAATGAGTGGGTGGAATAAAGGGCTTTTCACACGGGGAGTGACACTACGTCTGTGTACTCACTTGGATCCGTGGGGTCGCACTGCGCTCCTCATGTAAACAGACGCGTTTCTATGTGACGCATAGAAAAAAGTTAAACGCAATTGAACTCTTGACGCAGGCTGGCATGTGCGTAAGATGAGCTCAAATGTGACAATTTCACGGGATCACGACCGCTTGTTGTTACGTCTGCCAGATTTCCCGTGCCCACCTACCTGAATGCTCCTCTACTATTTAAAATGAATTACTAGGCTCGTCAGTCGCTTCCCGTGTGAAAAGGTCTCACAAACACGACACATTAAAATATCCATAAAAGGACCAAATAAAATGGCTCAAGGTGGTCCTCCATGTTGCAGTGAATGTGGACACTAGTTTGGTCTCATGTCAGAGTGAATCAATCACACAAATGGGAAAACACGCAAGTATGAGTATGTAGCCTACTTATATGCAATGCTGGGAAATGGACCTCAGCAGAAGCCAATCCACAATGGGTTAGGGTTAACCCTGAATGAGTGCAGATCACCCACGCCTGATTTCTGTGACAGGACTGTTAGGACTTAAAGGTGAAAGTTCACCTTATGTAATGCATAGTGCTTCAGAATCTTACCTGATTTACATGGGAGGTCGGGGCACACGATAATAGGATCTAAAGCAGAAGACAGGGAGCGGAGGAGAGACAAAATGATATTTCAAAACATGTATTTAAAAAGAATGTACAAAAATTACAAAAGTAGCAGACGTACAAGCTTGTGTTGTGAGCATGTACATCTACAAGCTTGTGAGCTCGTGGATCTACAATTTTTGCTATTTATTATATGACATGTACAGTATATAGGAATTAAAAAAGCATTACAATTCGTGTGTGTGTGTGCGCGCGTGCGTGCGTGCGTGCGTGCATGTACCTGGGCAGAGCACGGCCTCGATCCTGTCGATGAACTCCTCGGCCACCAGGTCAGCAAAGCGCTTCATGCCCATCACCCTGCCGTCCTTCTGACAGGCGATGCTTTTCAGACTCTCATTCTCCTCTATCTGGTCAAACATGTCTCCGATACCGATGGCACTCACATCCACGCTGGGGTCACTGCAAACGCACACACACACAAAAACAAATACAGACATTAAAATGATGCCAACTTTTAGGGGAATCTGGGTTGCGCATCGCTCCCTAAACACTTCTAGTCCCACGTACTTGCAGAGGTACGTGAGCAGCGAGTCGTCGTCTCTGGGGTCGAAGCGTCCGTCCGTGATGACGACCACAGTGACGTTGGCTTTGGCTCTGCGGCTGTCCCTGATGAGGTTGTCGTAGGCGTACTTGAGGGCAGATGGGGTCCATGTTCCGCCGGCGATCCACTCCAAACGCTTCACTGCGTCCTAGACAAGAGCACAGGTCATGAAATATTGGGCTTCGCTGATACTGTGGATATAGCTTAATGCACAGCACAGTCAAATCCTCAGGGTGTAAAAATGAAACTTTTGCACACTCTCTGAGTTACACATGGATAAATGGATAAAATTACACTGAGGATATTATTGGGCGAACAGTTTGAGAAATTCAAACATCGAGATAAAACACAACATTATTTTCATTCATTTCAACAATGCAGAGGAATATAATTCACCACAATCCTCTCCTCACTATCTCTGGTTCCCCTTTAAACCATTATTTAAAGTAATAGATGAATGACAATAAATGACAAGACATAAAACATGGAAGTACATTGTTGAATAGTGTTGTGCTGAATTAGGGTTTGTAGAAATCGTGACAATATATCAAATATCAACAGTTATTGTTGTGGGCCTAAATTTATAGAACCTCAATTTGACAAAGCAATCATAAGCCTGCAAGGGGTTGTGTTAGGCAATGTATGTTGTGTTAGTGTTAATGCTTGCATTTAATGCAGTGAGATACTGCCTCCTAGTGGTGTTAAAGTATATTATGAGCTGAGGTACAATAACACAAAGATTATTAAAGATAGAACTGTAGCTTATCCGAGGTTTAGTATAATGCCTTGAACGTTTGTCTTAAACGTCTGTCATCTACTGTCTTAAAGACAGCATTTGAGATGCAGGGACTTTCAGGTCTGTGCCTCACTGCGTTGGGAAAAACATTGGTAAGCGCAGTTTCATACAGAGTCAACTCTATACTATACCCAGAATTGAGTACCCACACCCAGACAGGAAAACTAAAAGGACCTAACTCTAAAACGAAAATGGAAGTATGTGTGGCCTCTTGGTTAAATGCTTTATTTATCATTTGACAAACTCATAAAACGTCACATCGATGTGAGCTTGTAGATCTGTTATTTTCAGTGTGCAACAAAGTATAAATCGGGCTTTACCTTGAAAGCAGTCAGTGAGTCGATCTTGGAGTCATTGAGACTGATGGCTTGGAAGGTTCCACTGTGACTGTATTGGACAACACCCACCCTCGTACCTGGAAAACGAGGACCATTCTGTTAACATTGGCTCAGCCCTGCAGCCATACAGGAACATCGCTGTCATGTTGTTTTTGTTTATCATACATGGGCTGTTTTCCTTATTTCCCCATCATAATCCCCATGTACTGTACACTCTCAGAAGACCATACAATATCATAGAATATGCACTTGTACTTTTTCCTGCCTATTTTACTTGTACACATGTTATTTTATTTAGATACATACTGTTTGCTTGACCACAAATCCTAGAATGTTATTTAGATGATTTTACCTGGTGTCCTAGTTACTTTGGAGCACTTTCTCTGCACTCTATTTATGTGTCCATTTACCCTGTCATTTGTTGACTCAGGTTCATGACACTTTGTACGTAATTTGAAGGGATCAATTTGAAGAGGTCATTGTGTTACCTCCTTGTGAATGCAAGGAGGTAACACAATGAAGATACTGATTTGAAGTTTCAGTACTATCTCCATGTGCAGTATACTGTTATGCAGCTCTGTACTAAATCATATGGAACAACCTATTATTTGAGCATGTGTGCACTAACTGTAATGTGGCTGCCTAAAAGGAAGAGAAAACATATTTGCACACTGGAATAAAAGCTCCCTTCTTTATTAGCGATGTTTCAACTCAAATCGGTCTTCTTCATGCCTACCGGTCTCAGAGTTGGGGTCCTTGGCCATAGATCCCAGCCTGTTGATGGTGCTAATGACGAAGTTCTTCTCCAGGGTAAAGTTAGTGAGACCCACTGACTCCGAGCTGTCGATGACAAACACGATGTCCAGGGCTCCGCACTTCTTCTCACAGTCTGGGGAACACGGACAGAACACGGAACACAGAACACAGATGTCAGGGAGAGCAGCGCAGCATCTGTTAATATCATCATCATGTAAACATGAGTAAACTCACCACAGCAACCGCAAGTCTCCCTGATGTAGTTCATGACATCGCACTCCTATATTCACAAATAACAAGGCTCCATAATTATTATCATTTCTTTATTAAATTATTGTAATGTCAATAACAATAAAGTTGTTATATATAGTACTGCATACATATATTTATATTTAAAAAAGGCTTACATCTACTCTGTCTATATACTACATTTTAATCAGCATATTCCATTTGCTCGGCATAAAGATAAAACGTAAATGTAGGTGTTCTTACGGTAAGGCCAGGATCTCCCTCAGGGCCGGGGTCTCCCTGTAGAGGAACAGATGACACAACAACACATCCTGTTTTTTATTGTGGTCCTTGTCATCCTTTTAGCCCAAATGTCTGACTGTACCTTGTGCTGTTTACATTTCTGTCTAATAAGGTATTCAATTAATCAATCAATCAAAGACCTCACCGGCCTGTGTACAAATAAAGACCAGTAGTGTTTAGTCTGGTGTTCACCTGAATCATTATTCACATCCAGTCTGGCTGCACTGTATAAGCAGTGCGTGCGCGCATGTGTGTGTCAGTGGGTGTGTTTGTGTCAGTTTATGCATCCTGTGTTTACAGCAGTACATTTTCCTGCATGTTTGACTGTAACAAAAAAAGACTCACATCTCGTCCGACCACTCCTCTTGGTCCTCTCTGACCAGGCTCTCCTCCAGGTCCTGGATCAGCCTGTTAAAGAAATCACAAACAAATCACGTAAACATACATCTCCACCTGTCTGACAGCAGAGGTAATACTACAGATTGCTACACAGTGAAATCCGTGCACTGAATTCACACCAGCGTTCTGATTGGGCCAGGCAAGTTTTTTTTGTTCTTTCTTTCCGAGTGTTTCTACCTGTTAACCCTTTTTGTATGTTTTGTATCTTACTTACAATTAGTATCTTGTTGCTATTCTTAATTGTATCTCCTTTTTATGTATCTGCCGTGGGTTTCTTACTGCTGTACTGCCATAGACAACAGCCCCGCACCACAGTGAATCTACGTTCTTGCACACCACCTATGTAGATGCACTGCGGTGCGACAGCTTAGCTCAAGACCCTGATGTTAGATAGGAGAGTGTGGAGGGCAGATCGCATAACATCGCTACAGCCCCATGTGTTGAGTTTCAATATATAAAATAACAGAATCTTTAACTA
>NC_137611.1:19453975-19468881 GCF_963280865.1 Gymnoscopelus braueri | reverse complement strand
GTTTTTCAAATAATAAAGTGGGTAAGATAAGATTGCAAGATAGGGTTCTTAGTGTGAACGCGGTCAAAGAGTTTGAGTCATTCGGCCGGTGAGCCTGCACACACAGCAGATGTCAAGGCCAATGCTGTGATTCAGGTCACTGCAACTGCATGATTTGGTTGCTACAAACTCGCCGGAACAAGTATTCACACTTTTCAGCATAAAACCACCTTTACTCACAACGTCGCCAGGAGGTCCTTTGCTTCCTGGGCCTCCCTTGGACCCACAGTCTCCTCTGCCACCTCTGGGTCCTGAATTACCTTTCTCTCCTCTCTCACCCTACAAAACAGCACAAGACAAGTCCGGTAAGCTGCTTTAGGGGAGGGAGAAAAAATAATAATATATAAATATATATAATATAGATAGATAGATAGATAGATAGATAGATAGATAGATAGATAGATAGATAGATAGATAGATAGATAGATAGATAGATAGATAGATAGATAGATAGATAGATAGATAGATAGATAGATAGATAGATAGATAGATAGATATAGATATAGAGAGAGAGAGAGAGAGAGAGAGAGAGAGAGAGAGAGAGAGAGAGAGACACACACACAGAGACACAGAGAGAGAGAGAGAGAGGCACACACGCACGCACGCACACACACACACACACACACACACACACACACACACACACACACACACACACACACACACACACACACACACACCACACACACACACACACACACACACACACACACACACACACACACACACACACACACACTGCTACTGGCAGTGGCTCAGGAGGTAGAGCAGCTGCCTTAGAATCAGAGGGTCCTCTCTCCCCAGTCCCTGACTCCTCTTGGTTTAGTGTAGAAGTGTCCTTGAACAAAACCCTTACCTCCTAACTGCTCCCGATTAGCAGATTGGTACCTTGCATGGTGGGAATGTGTGTGTGAATGGGTGAATATAATGTACATTGTAAATCACATTGGAGAAAGGGGCCTATATCAATGCACCATCTACCATTTTGTTTAACCATTGCTACCTTAACAAACATTGATCATGGAGATGCATTGGAAGGATGGGTGAAGTGATAGACTAGCGAAGTGGAGCACGGAATAGACAGTTCATTTGTGATAACGAAGCAGGTTTGTGTTATTTAAGAGGTTAATACTGTTATTTATTGTCTCCGCCGAAGGTGGAGAATATGTTTTCGCTTTGTGTGAGCAAACATTGTTAGCCAAGCTAACATTGGGCAAGCTCCACGTGACACGTGTCAATTTGTTGACACCAATGTCTCTGATTGGCTAGAGGGACGCGTGACGAAATAAAAGTCTATAAATAGGTGTGTCACTTCAAAAAGCTTTTACTTTTTGAAGTGAGGTAAAACAGGATCAATCAGACTTGATTGGAACAGTACCTTCAGTAAGTCCAAGTCACCCGTCTGTGCGTGTGTGTTTCCCTCTGAGAACACCTAACATTGGTCAAGCAAAGGCGCAGAAGGCCAAAGCTAAGAAAGCATACTCATCTACAATTGTAACGTAGAAGAGGACTAGAGTTGAAATGATCCCACAACAAAGCCGAACTCTTAATATGTGTCAATATGTTGACATCAATGTCTCTGATTGGCTAGAGGGACGCATGACGAAATACAATCCTATAATAAAAAGGTGTGTCACTTCAAAAAGCCGTTTACGTTTTTGAAGCGAGGTAAGACAGGATCAATCAGTCTTGATTGGAACAGTATCTTCTAGTCCAAATCACCCGTCCGTGCGTGTGTGTGTCCCTTTGAGAACACCTGACATTGGTCAAGCAAAGGCGCAGAAGGCCAAAGCTAAGAAAGCATACTCATCTACAACAGTAACACAGAAGAGGACTAGAGTTGAATTGATCCCACAACAAGACCGAAATCTTAATACGTATTAATATGTTGACACCAATGCCTTTGATTGGCTAGTGGAATGCATGACGAAATACAATTCTATAAATAGGTGTGTCACTTCAAAAAAACGTTTACGTTTTTGAAGCGAGGTAAGACAGGATCAATCAGTCTTGATTGGAACAGTATCTTCTAGTCCAAATCACCCGTCCGTGCGTGTGTGTGTCCCTCTGAGAACACCTAACATTGGTCAAACAAAGGCGCAGAAGGCCAAAGCTGATCAAACACACCAATCAACTGCTGAAACTGTTCAAGACAATGAAGATGAAGAAGACAGACAAGTATTTGAACAAACCAGTCAATTATGACGACTCCCATATGATAGATTGCTTCAATGTAAACAGAGCATTGCTTCAATTAAACAGAGCTAAGAATCATAAAGAAAGAATGAAATTAATCAGAGACAAAAAATCGCTAAATGACAAAAGACGAAGACTAGCCATGAATGCTTACAATATGACACAGCAAAGATTGCTACAATCTCTGGAAGAAAAAGTACTACAGTATATATCTTTTACTCTACTGTATCTCATTAGTTATTGCTATGATAATATAATTGCTATAGTCTGCTGGCGGAGACTTGTGCTCCGAGGAGCACATTTTCTAGTTTATACTGTTATAACTGTTTAATTTTCAAAATGTCTCCCAATTTAGTTGTTATGCCAATTCCTTTTTGTATAGTTTCTGTCACTGCTAACCCCTACTGTTCGGTCTTGGGGAGGTTGTAGACGACCACATGTCTCCTCCGATACACATGATGCCACCAATTCACTTCTTTTCCCCTGGCAGTGAGGAGTTTCACCAGGAGTGCATAAAATGCGCGTAGGAAAATGCTACCCCTCCCAGTTCCACTCCCCGCTGTAACGGCACCTTAAACAACCTTTGGGAGTCACAAGTGCGGTGAAAGAGATCGATCGCCCTCCCCAGCCGGCTTCCAAAATACGAACACAATACGACAATTGTGTTTGTTGGAGGCGCCGTGGAAGATTGGATGGAGAACTTTGGCATTTGGGACTATTAATGAAAACCTTGGTGTTTATATTACCGATGGTCCTCTTGTTCCAGGATAGCTGAAGCCAGGTCTTCCTTGATCTCCCTGAATCATAGAGAGAGAAACAGTCAAAACAACGCTTCACGGAGTCATGAGAGTGACAGATGTGCACACTTAAACTGTGTACCTTTGGTCCAGCCAGTCCAGGGTCTCCTCTTGGTCCAGCGTCACCAGAGTCACCTCGGGTGCCCTAAGATGAAGTCGAGTGTCAATCTCATCAATGACCTCATATTTTGTTAATGACATCAAATAGATCATTGCATTATTTCAACAATGTTTTGACTGGGTCAAGACGGAGTTGAGTCCTGGAAATGTTTTGATTGTATTTCAAAAGAATTACAGTGGGCCAATCAAAACGAATCGGGTGAATTTTCACCTACGTTTTTCCCTGAGTCTCCCTGCGATCCCGGAGGCCCCCTGGGCCCTGGCAGACCGTTGTCTCCCTGCACGGGAAAGACAGATCATTTAGCAAGGACATGTTGTCTGGGAGTGGATTAGAGAACAGGGGGTGAGGACTGTAAGAGTTTAGCATCTGAGGCCTCGTTACCTTGGTTCCCTTGTTTCCTACTTCACCTGGAAGTCCTCTCAATCCCTCTGGGCCCATTTCACCCTGAAATACAAAGACAACATCAAGACAGGTGTTATCATGAGTGCATGTGCAGTATGTGTACACCCAGTACGTCACAGACCAAACGAAAATCAATCCCATCCCCTGAGCCCTCTTACAGTCACAAGTCATTGTGAACTGGGTCTGAGATGAATATAAACATGCCTAGTGGATAATTTCATTGAGATGGGTTGCATGTAAATATGTAAACATCGGGACATACGTTGACTCCCTTAATTCCATCTGGTCCTAGAGCGCCCTTTGGCCCAAAGTCTCCTCGTCTCCCCTAGAAGAACAAAAAACAGCTTAGCACATAAGACCGTACCGTAAACTCAGTGGGTAAATTAGGTGGATGAAATCTAGCTCTTACTGGTTCTCCTTTGACACCTGGGCCTCCAGGGGTACCCTAGGAAAGGCAACACACAGGTAAGCATCACATCACCGTGAAACCTCCATTTCCATTTCCATAAAGTATCTTTGTTTGGTGTGTTACAAAGTAAGGCTTACTGATTTTCCTTTCTGTCCAGGGAAGCCGGGCGAGCCAGAACTTCCTGTCTCACTCTGTGGAAGAGACAGACACCTGAGTTTAACCTCTGAACTTTGACCTCTGACCTTAACCCTTTGTCCTTGCATCGGGTAGCCTTATACCATTCTCCCTGGCTGAGAGGAACGATACAAGGCTAACTCTTTAATTATGTACACTAGACAGTGTTCAGCATTCTGGGGGTGAAAAGGGTAATGGGTAACTTCCTGGTTTTACCTTCGGCCCAGGATCTCCGGACGGGCCGGGTGGACCTGACCTTCCTGCGCGACCGGCATCCCCCTGGACAGGACACACACACACACACACACACACACACACACACACACACACACACACACACACACACACACACACACACACACACACACACACACACACACACACACACACACACACACACACACACACACACACACACACACACACACACACACACACACACACACACACACACACACAGAGAGAGTTAGACACACAGTTGAGTGACAATAAAGGTTAATGGGGGTGCGACGGAGGTTTGCGATTCCTGTACCTTCTCGCCATCAGAGCCAGCGATACCACTATCTCCGACATCTCCAGGGTGACCGTCAGGACCCTGTAACATATCACACATGCATCATAAATAATACAAATAATATGCCACAGTGTGACAACATATATATGACCAATATATATGTCAATATATTTCAGACCATACCCTGTCGCCTGGGTCACCTTTGCACCCTGGAGCGCCAATCCGTCCGATTTTACCCTGAGAAAAGGACAGAGAGTAAGGGGAGGGATGGGGTGTGCGGAGATTTTAAACACCAGTGAGTTACACCCCAACTTGATGACATGTATGATTATTAAAATGAACTCCAAACTCTAACTAGGGTAGGCTACTACTTCCTGTACACCTCCATACATCCCAACGCAAAGTTCTTACCTTCTGTCCGTCAGTTCCGTTGCGCCCTGCAAGGCCGCCCACACCCTGGTGAGGAGAAGGAGATGGACCAATCAGAATTCACATTGACTGATGGCTCTACATAGTAGATTATTTAGTAATTCATGATTGGAGGAAGTCTTACCTTCTTCCCCTCATGTCCGATCTCTCCCTGTGGGCAGATACCAAGTCAAAGGTTATATTACTGTTATCAACTTTCCACAATCAATCATTGGTAAATCAATTTCCATTTTCACAATTACGCCACAACGATTGACCCCATAACCTAGAACATAATGAGACAGACAATGACTCAAAAGAAAGATGGAAGTCGTTAGCTCACCTTCTCACCCCTCAGACCTGCCTCTCCCTACGCAAAGGAACAAATGAGAAGCAGAATAGGATTATTATGGGACAGTACTGTAACAAACAAAATACAGTACTTTGCCAATGAATGAGGAGATGATTAATGAGTGGGGTCATACTTTGACACCAGGCTGACCGATAGGACCCTCGATACCGGGGTCTCCTGAGCGACCGCTCTCTCCTTTCAGACCTGGATCACCGTTGTCTCCTTTAGATCCCTGAACAGAATCAGAACAGGCAGTTAGCAAAACGTCGATCAGCACCAGTGAGTTAGCGTGTATGTGCTTACTTCAGTGTGTCTCTATGTGTGTCTCTGTGTACTATGTAGCATGTGTATGAGTGTGTGTGTGTGTGTGTGTGTGTGTGTGTGTGTGTGTGTGTGTGTGTGTGTGTGTGTGTGTGTGTGTGTGTGTGTGTGTGTGTGTGTGTGTGTGTGTGTGTGTGTGTGTGTGTGTGTGTGTGTGTGTGTGTGTGTGTGTGTGTGTGTGTGTGTGTGTGTGTGTGTGTGTGTGTGTGTGTGTGTGTGTGTGTGTGTGTGTGTGTGTGTGTGTGTGTCTGTCTGTATGAGTGTATTACAGTTTTTCACAATCACTCAGAACCTTGAGGTAATTCTTTCAAAACCTTGGATACAACCTTTACAACAGATATTCAACAGTTCCAAGTTTCAAAAACCTTTTTTCAATTGCTTGGATACAATAAATAGAAATCACAGAACATCAAATAACTTGCTGATTTGACACAACTTACCATCAAAGTATTTAAAAGACATTTCGTTAAATGCCTCTAACTATCAATGAATACAGTAATTCAATATGATAACTGTAACATTAGTTTTATAGAAACTGAAGAACACATTTCCAGGTTTAGATCATAAGAAGTAGGCCGGCCATTTTCCTGGCTTTTACAAAAATGATAAACCATTACTGATGATTGGTTTGACCTTGAGGTACGGATATATAAAAGGAGCTGTATCCACTTGCATCAACATGACAACAACATGAAGCAGGCAGGCAGCCCAACATCAGGCAGTCAGACATGTTCTATGTAACAAGCCCAACAGTGGTGGTGGTGACTGAATGTGTTCTTTGTTTTCCCTGCAACCAAATACCGGTGATAGGGATCGAATCCTTAGCACTCAACAAGAGCTGGCTGTGGTGTACAAGTGGATGTTTCGGGCCAGAAATGACATCTGCTGTTTGACCGAAATACAGCAGCACGTAATTGATTGGAAGTGTTGATGAGCTTGGCAATGTTGCAGCCATAAGCTTTCCAATCATATCTGGGATTCTGTCAGGGCTCCAGGTCTCAGTTTTTTTTTTAAAGGAATGCAGATAGACTGAAACAACAGTGGGTTGAGTATGCTCAGGTATTTGTTCTGTTTCAAGGTTCCTGCTGTGAATGATTCAAGTTTGATATTCTGTTGTGTGTCCATTGATTTCTTTGACTAGGGTAATGGAGATGGATGCTGCAGAGAACCACCACAAATACATATTTGTGGATGAGGCAGGCTTCAGCCTGGCCAAAACAAGGTGGAGGGGTAGAAACTTCATTGGCCAGCGGGCAACCATCCAAGTATCTGGAGTTCTGGACAATTTCAGAGTACTAGATTTTCAGGCCGCTACACAGCCTTCAAACCTAGTCCTATGTTGCGCTGATAAGAGTAATGGTCACCAGGCCATTTGAAGGGTTAAACACTGCTCTAACACTGCTGCTCAGCAACGATGCACTTGCAGCACCCAGGTCCACTGTCATACCTTCGCGACCTTATGTTCGGGAGGTAGGGGTCTACGACCACTTCCTGGTAAAACCGGAGGTGAACAGATCCACTTCCGCAATTACAGTCCTGTAAGACCACCTACCAATTTTGAAGTATTTAGCATACTGGGAACTGGACTTATGGCCATTTAAACCCCATTCAATAGGAACACAGAGGGGGCGGGCATAAGCAAATAACAGCCCATCTAAGAGCACCCACCAAGTTTGGGGCCTTTAGCATGCTGGGAACTGGAGTTATGGCTGTATAAACCGCAGCCAATAGGAACACAGAGCAATGGTGCGTCAGTGGCACACGTGGCCCCTGGTGCGGCTATTCTGATAGTAGACCCCTGACCAGTGTTGGTGCCAAGTTTGGTGCGGATCGGAGCAACGGTGTGCCTCGCAGGTCTGCATGTTGATGAGAACTTATGGCCCAATCCACAAGAGAGGCTTGATGAAAATGACCAATGCATTTCCCATGAATAACCAACTAGGAAAGTGAGAGCCTTGGAGCGCTACCCCGGGCTCGCAAACATTGCCAATAGCCAATCAGAATGAAAAATCTGACTGCTACATCTTGATTACATGGCTCCAGGGATAATATGTGCTGATGTGTGTGAGTATTGGACAAAATCAGTATTGGCAAAAAGTGATTTTTTTTTTCCTTAATAATTTTTATCCCACGATTTTGTAACACTTTTTTTCTCCCAGTGCCAATTGTCTATGTAATCCTGGGCACTACTCTCCCTCTGCCAGCCTAGGGAGAGCCCAGAACTGAGCTCATGCCTCCTTCAATGCATGAGGAGCTAGCAAGCCGCTTATTATCACCTGACAGGGGGAGTTTCCCCGGGAGGACGTAGCGCGTGGAAGGAACACGTTATTCCAACCAGTTCCTTTCCCCTCCATCAGGCGCCCCGGCTGACCAGGGGGAGGCAGTATAGAGACCATGATTACTGCATGTTTTTGTGAGGGTACCTACCCTAGGGGACACGGGGAGAACATGCAAACTCCACACAGAAAGGCCCTTTCGCCAACCCCACCTAGGGTATGGGCACTGGGTATGGGAGGAGAGGACACGCCCCCAGCGCCCGCAGCGTCCCCGGCGGGAATCGAACCCAGGAACTTCTAGCTGTGAGGTGACAGCGCTACCGACTGCAGGTGTCACGTCTATGGAAATAAATAAATTTCTGTGGACAAACCCTCTTTCAAACTGGATGCTTCTTATTCTTGCACTTAGGGAATAGTTATGGAATAGTGTTTTTCTTGTCTGATCATGGACCTATATACGACACGCGCAATGCACTACAGACTACAGGCTGTATTACAAGTGCTGACCATTTCCAATGTTCCATCCAAGGTTTTTAAAAAGTGTGTGTGTGTGTGTGTGTGTGTGTGTGTGTGTGTGTGTGTGACTCACTTTCTGTCCCCTGTGGCCTTTTGGACCATCAGGCCCTGGTGTCTCCAAGCAGGACACCTTGTAACACTGTAGAAGAAAGGTTAATAATAACGCTGCATGACCAAATATGCATGACAAAATATAGAAAGATAAGAAAGAAAAAAATATATATATATATATAAAAACAAAAACAGATAATGCTCCATCTTACCTCTGTGTAAGCCATATGTTTCTGTCAGAAGAAAAGAAAAGAAAATATTTAATGTCAGATACACAAAAGTTATAAACGAAATTAAGCACTTTGACCCTGAGGGTCTGTATTTTCAGCATGTCACTATTAATAGGCGACAATGTTTAAAAATATATATATAATTCCCAAATAGCCAAAATAGTCAATCGACAAGCTCACAACGCATCACATACTGTATGTGAGCTTGTTGATCTTCTAAGTAAGTAGGTCGGAGAGGCTTATTGTCGGTATCAGCCAGAGTGCGGGAGTCTATCCCCATTTCTCAAAGTGCTCGACCCCTGAGAGATGGATTGCTGAGGTGGAGCGCAACACCACCCATCAGCTCCCAGTACTTCTCGCACGACTTGCCACACTGTGCTACTCACACGCTGAGTTGGTGGTGCCCGGGATCGAACCCATGACCTTGTGGTCAAAAGGAAAGTGCCCTACCGACTGAACTACCTGCACGCTTCAGAACCTTCTATTTTCACTATTTATGATACTACTGTAGTACATCGTATAGTAGGCTGAAGTGCAATATATACTCCTTCCTACGTCCGCACTTTTCTTCAAAACTACAAATTGACGTCATTCCGGACTTCGGATTGGGCGACCTCAGAACTTTTTCTCTGCACTCCTGCATCTCCTGACTATAGTTCAGAAAGCCTGTCCGAAACCCGACGTCAGAAGGAGTATATTGCGCTTTAAGTGGCTTAAGTGGTTCCGCCGTGTGTCAATCTTAACACGTGTTCAGTGCAAGGTTATTAGTTTTACATTTTTCATTCGTTTTATGAAGTTGTGTTTCTTTTAGACTTTTTGTTTCAAATGTCAGTTTTCATTAGTTTTCTTATATTTTTTAGTTTAGTTTATATTAGTTTAATTGTTAGTTTCAGTTTTTAATTGTAATATAGGGTAGTCAGCGGCAAGAATCACAAAGCTCCGAAAGATTATGAAAATAGCAGATCTGCACGCTCACATCGCATCGTGAAACGTTGTGAGCTTGTAGATTTTCATAATTGTTGAAGCTTTCTTTTACAATTCTTGACAACAGCTTAAAACATGCTACATGATTTCAGTATGAACAATTGACAAAGACTAATACTAAGGATATTTTCGTTTTTGTAAAGCCTGTTGTTTATTTCAATTCTAGTTTTTATAATTTCGCTAGTTTTAGTTAACTATAATAACCCTGGGTGAGTGTGCGTTACCATGGTCTGGATGATGCGTTTGATGGTGGCGGTGTGGATGACAGGTCTGCCTGAGCTCAGGTCCACGGCCATGAATTCCTCTCCATTGGCACCTGAGAAGACCATGGCGGGCGAGTTGGCGATCTCCTTCAGGCCCGTCTCGTCAATGTTCTTGGACGCGGCCACCACGAACATCCTGATGCCCTCGTCGCGCGCCCTCTCCGCCGCCACCTTAATGCCTCCGCATGGGTTTCCCGTCACGTGGCCGTCTGTGATGACCACGGCGAACCGCAGGGCTTGGGGGTCGGCGGGCATGCGATGCATTTCATGGGTCATGTTGGTGAGGGCGCAGTCGATGTAGGTACCCTTACCCAGATACCGGATTCCCCTAACGCCCTGGGAATTGGTAGGTACGTAGGTAGCATGGATTGAAGCAAAATAAAATCAAACAATTAGCACAATATTAAAAATTATTACATTTTAGCAATATTGCTTTTGTCTATTAGCCAACCAGGTGAAGAAATCACAGATTGAGGCTTTAAGCTTTGCTTTTAAGAAATATCCGAGACCATTAGGGTTTTTATGGAAGATGCTTCTGAACATATTGAATAATAACCGAAAATACTCTACAAGCTCTGCTCTATAAATGCACAAATAAAAAAGATTGTGAAAATAGCTGATCTATAACCGTCTGATGCGTTGTGACCTTGTAGATCAGCTATTTTCACTGCACTGTTGTGTGACAAAGTATAAAATAGGGCTTAAGTAATTCATTGATTTACACATTATTTGATAAATTGAAAAAGTAATTGATAGAATAATCGCTAAGAAAATAGTTGATAGTGACAGCCCTAGATCCAATTAAAATATTTTACAGATCCCTGTCAATTAGTTAAGCGATTACAAATCTATTGTAATAAGGCTGCGAGTAGGTACTGTATGTAACTTTGTCTGCAATGACAATACACTATACTGTACATCATCATCAAATCACAACACAAGGCAGAAACGTAATACTCAATATTAGATCTCTAAATCAATAACTGACATATGGTGCAATTTAGTGGTCAACAGTCAAGGTCAATTGAGTCAGTTATTGATTAACAATATGAATTCCTGAACTATTCATCGTAGGATGAGACTGATCGCATTTCAAATCCTTCTAGCTTGCAATTGTTTAGTAACTGTATCATTCCCCTGCGACCAGGAATGTAAAGCCATGGGATCTGAGTGAAGTGTATGTTTAAATAAGTGGTTCCCTCAAATTAATATGTATTTGGCAGTGGACGCCCATCTGAAAATATTTTGTGCCGGGATCCCCATGCAAGATTTCTGTTGTTAAAACATAAAAAAACAGTGGTTCTCATTTCACCACACAATGTTTACATTTGCTTGCATGTATGTGTGTATGTGTGTGCGTGCGTGCGTGCGTGCGTGCGTGCGTGCGTGCGTGCGTGCGTGCGTGCGTGCGTGCGTGCGTGCGTGCGTGCGTGCGTGCGTGCGTGCGTGCGTGCGTGCGTGCGTGCGTGCGTGCGTGCGTGCGTGCGTGCGTGCGTGTGTCTCTGTCAGTCACCTGAATGAAGGCATCCTTGGTTCCTAGGCTGGCGAACACTTTCTGTGTCTGGGAAAAGTGCAGACCACCGATGGCCCAACGGAAATCAACCAAATCTTTGTGTTTGAATTCAGCATCTTCCTTCCATAGTTCCTCTGCAAACTGCACTGTGAATTCCTAGAATATGACACAAACAAGCACACATAATTAATAAATGGGTCAGCTGACAGTATAGTAGCGCCGTCTCACATTAATTGATGTTAATCCAAATAATAAACACTATTCCGTGCTAAGTTCAGTCAAATAAAAGTTCAGTTAAATAATGGGGATATGGGGGTAAATGAGGTACCTTGATGCTGTCCACCAGTGCTGGGGTGGGTGACTCATGGAGAGCGATGGACTCTGATGTATCGATGGTGAAGTAAATATCTATGGGACACTCATGCTTTTCTGGAAGGGAGACAGGCAAACACACACATCTGTGCAACACTGCAAGAGATTCACACTGATAATCCATTTAAATTAAATGTGCATGTCTATTGCTTATAAACTGCATTAAAGAGCAAAGTCAGGTAATGAGATGGACATGAAAAACGTGCTGTGTCCAGCTGGATGGCACTCACTGGCACAGGTGCCCTGGCCGTGCGCCACGGTTCCAAAAAGCAAGCACAGCGCGGCGACCTCTAACCCCAGCATCTTCCTCTTCTCCTGCCTGACAGATAGGGGTACAGCACACTCTTCTGTCAAGAGGGATGCATTACATCCATATATCCACCTGTTGCTTTATTTACCATTTCAGCTTTGATCAAACGCAAACAAAAGAGGAGATTTGTGGGGGGGGGGGGGATACACTGCAAATTCACCCATTTTCAACCTATCTTCGTATAATTGGTCCTCACTAATACTCATCATAAAATGGTACCATTATTTTCTACTTGGTCTGTGTCTCATAGGAGGGCTGTGGACACTTTAGAAACCTAGCCTGTAAACCAGACGAATCTGCCAGTGCAAAAAAACTAACAAAATAGCCCTCGGCAGATTAGTCTGGCCCCACTTGGTTGTGATTGGATTTTGCAGACCCCGAAGTTGCGGGGCACCAATCAGGAACCAGTATGCAAATGTGGGGCGGGTTTATCACCAGAGGATTTTTTTTGTATCCCCCCCCCTTGGAAATGCAGGTTCCACACACAGAGATTCCAGACTAACATCTATATGCAGTGATATTAGCCTGGCCATGCCAAGCTATTACAATCCCGCCAACCAGTGACATCATCATTATGCAGGCTTTTTTTTTCCAATGACTTCCATTATAGCATGCTAACTTTCCAGGAATAGAAAGCCTGCAGTTTATATTAGCTTGGATTCCCCATCAATGATGTCACTGGTAGGCAGGTCTCTGAACTGTCCACAGCCCTCCTCTGAGTCATAGATGGGGTAGACAAAGAAATTACCATATTATAATGAGCATGAATGAGGACCAATATGAAGATAGGTTGATATGTTGTGGTTTTTGTTAAAAGGTTAAATCACTATATTGTGACAGTAATCACTACTATAGAGTGTTTGTTCAGTACTCTGCGTCACTCCAGCTCTTTAATAAACAGAAAACACCTTTTCAGGTAGGTGATAAAATGTCAGCCAATCAGGAGAGAGTACCCATTTAGCGGCTTAATTTTGATAGTGTTCCAGTTCCAATTTTGTCTGCTCATTTATTTGTGTCATCACTTCCATTTTCACTTGTTTAATCTATATCCTGACTGCGTTCTCTATCCTGATTGGACAAAATTGGTGTCCCGACCTGAAAATGCATTTTCTGTTTAATAAAGAGCTGGAGAGACATGGAGACTCCTGTTACTGAACAAACACTCTATAGCAATGAGTACTATCAGAATATAGAGCTATTTAAAACTTATTTTAACCAAAGAAAATCACGTACCCTACCTTTAAGTAAAATAAAGGGGATGGGAAATGGATCATTTAAAACTAATCTAGAACTATGTCTACAAATGTTATTATGGGCAGAAACTAAACACACAATTATAATAGCCAGTTATGCACATATCCTCTCACCACATGTAATGTCTTCACGCCATTATGTCTGTTAGTTGACTGACAAAGCAATGCACAAGAAATGGCAAAAAAAAACAAATTGTGTGTCTGCTGGCTCTGACTGGTAAGTTCATGAATCTCTTCAGTATGAGTCAGGTCTAGCTGAGTGGGAGTGCACACCTGGCATCAGTTTGGGTTGAACAGAACAACCAAAGGCCATTTTGTCAACTGGGAGCAAACATGGCTGCCAGAGTTATGTAATGCATAAGAAAGCAGCAAAAGTCATTTTTTTACACTCTCATCATGGCTAAATTAACACTGAGGATTTCACTGTGAATTAAGCCTTTACTATGCTGCAAATATGGGCACAAAGAAATATAGGACTACATCACAATTTGTTGAAGACATATTTCAAACTATCAATAAAACAAAAGCAGATTAGACCCACTATGGCATATGTAGAGATTAATTGGAAACATTTCCACTGCTGAACCAAATTCTACTTGCAATTTCAAGGTCAAGGCCAATTTAAAACTGGCTGAAAGCACACTTTTCCAATCAGGATGGAAAAGTCATGGAGATGTAGTGACATGATAAATGACAGAAAAATCCAAGCTAACCATGTTTAGGTCATCAAGCAGGTTATTGGCCATTTCAATTAGTCTACTTTTCAGATTGGTTTCAAACCACTTCAAAGGGCCTCAACATGCTGTTCTCAGATGTGGTGTGGTGTGGTGGGCTGACTGGCTGGCTTTTAGCCTACTGTACTTCCTCCACAGACACTTTTCTTCATCTTTACCTGCTGGGTGGGTGGTCAAACATCAATGCTAGTGTCAATTCTGTTATCGTAGGCCCCAAGCCCTTTCTCTTGGACAACGGGATACCCCCAAACTTCTGGCCACCAGCCAATCTTCACCACTTTACTATGCCTCCCTCTAGTGGACAGCCAGTGCAATGGCTCATTAGGTTGCGAAGGCACCTTCACATCAACTGTCCCAACTGCCTGGGCTAGGAGGACAGAATACTAAACTGACATCTTCCTCAGGGTTTCTCATCCGTACATAACATATACTGACTGAGTAAAATATATGTAGCTAGGTTGCATAATTTCGGACGTACGTACTGAACATGTGTGATCTAATATCTGAATTTTAAGCTAAAATCCGTGAAATCCGTGAAGTTTCCTCCTTCACTGCAGTGAAGTCAGACCTTGCGCTTGAGAGACAGATGGCGATCAGAGCGAGACACGCGCAGACAGTCACAGAGAGATGAGAAGAACTACGCTGAGCCTGTGCGTAAAAGTGTTTGCCTC
>NC_137611.1:19431475-19448975 GCF_963280865.1 Gymnoscopelus braueri | reverse complement strand
CAATAAGCCAATGGTTCCACAGTCCAGAGGAGAACCCGACAGAACTGCGCGTAGGGTCCGTTATGACAGCGATGATGTCATTTACTGACTCAGTTGCCCTACACATAAACCTGTACATAAGGTTACGTAGCACAGCAGAGCAGTTGGGTACCCTGACACTTACAAACATCTGGCTTGCACTGGAGCTTCTTGGAGCTCTCAGCAGCAGCCTCATGCAGTCATTATAAGCCACTGAGTTGTCTGATGCGGCCTTGTCTGTGGCAACACCAAAGGTGGTGTAACGGAGGCCCTCTTAATCCCTGTAACATTACAGGACTTTGGGATATGTACATGCATATGTCAGGGGATACACAGTAAATATAGATGGTATGATATTGCACATGATAAATAAGTAGGAGACAAGTAATTGATTATAATGATAATCTTTATTGAAAGTCTGTTTGGCATGTACAGTAGGTGTGTTCCAGACATCGGGGGAGGGGGAGAGGCCACCTGTGAAAGACAAACAGCAGAGTTAGAATGGTAATGGTGACCTGAGTTGTAAGAATATAAATGTCATTGCTACTGTTAATCAACACTTACCTGTCCTTTCCTGTCTCCTACTCCCAGGGTGCAGGATTTAAAGAGTAATTAGGGAAACAGCTGCTTTTATGGTTCCGGGAGGGTTCCATCAGATTGTGCAGGGGGTGGGGAAAATGTTGTGGAGTTATGTTTGTTGGTTATTGTGGGGGTTGGGGATGGTAGTTAATAGATCAGTCAAGGGATGTCATTTTGGGGGTTTGATAGTAGGTATATTGTTGGGTTTTGTATGGGGGGTTTTATGGGAAATGATTATGATAGAGCAACCCTGTGGTTGGTAGCACCTGAGGGTGGGGACTCCCCACCCTGGGGAGTATAAAATGTCGCTCTCTGTGCCAGTCTGTGAGTTGGGCGGGTCAGAGTGACATGTACCCAGAAGACATGATTTATTTGTTATGATTATTATATGTATTATATAGTATCATTTCCTGCCTCTGCCTCCTCACTTCGGGTCGTGACCGCCCGGTCAATCCAACAGGTGGGCAGTATACAGTGGTGTACAAAAGGATCTAAAGAGAGAAATCTTCACAGGTGCTGAGCACATGCTAAATTTGCGACACTGCATGGTCGCTTGGGCATAAAGCTTCCGCCACTGTCTATAGATGTCCTTGTCATCTGAAAGGTCATTGGAGATAATCTGGCCCAAATATGTAATCTCACTGCACACACTAAGAGCAGTGCCAGCCAGATAGAAGTCAGGAAAGGTTGTCTGTCTTCCCTACTTCGGACAATCATGATCTTACTCTTTTTAGTGTTGCATTTTATATTAAAATGAAAACTGTGAACATATTATACTCAGAAGCTGTTTCCACTCTACACCAAAAGAGATTTGGTGTAGAGGGGAAAAAAGGAGCAGGCCAAGTATAGGGTTTAAAGGAGTAGTTCACCCAAAACATTACTTATTTTCTATCAATTACACACCCCATGAAGCATTGAATTCATGGAGATTTTTTAGTTTTGTCTCATTCCGAAGTCAATATTTTGATGACCGGCGGACTCAAAGAGTCTCCATTGAGTCTCCTAGACTCCGCCGGACACCAAATTATTGGCTTAGGAATGCGACAAAAACAAAAAAATCTCCATGAATTCAATGCTTCATGGGGTGTGTAATTGATAGAAAATAAGCAATTCTTTGGGTGAACTACTCCTTTAAGTGGCTATGGGATCTTGTTTATAGACCCATTAAAATAAATGGTTCTGAAACGTTCTTTCTAGAACCAAAAATGGTTCTTGTATGGCATCACTCCAAAGAACCAGTTTTGGTTCCAGCTGGCACCGTTATTTTTCTGTGTGTATATGCTGTTGCTGTGTTTATTTATGTGGCATATTTGTGTGGGGTGTGTTTGAGCATGCTTACTTTAACCTAACTTGAATCTAGCATATGTGGATAAAAAACATTATTGGACCGTTTTGGTTATTGCAATATGTTTGCAATAAAAACATGATGCATATTCCATGTGTAACACCCAAGATTCAAACCCAGGTCTCCTGCATAGGAAACCAAACATCTAGCACTAGGCCAAGAGGGAATCCCCTTGTCCAGGAGAGATGTTAGGCTTTTGGGCTTCAGGCTGTGCTACTCTACAAGACCGAGGCAGAAATCTTACTTTTGATATCCCCCCCATTTCAGAAAACTGATGTAGCCCATAAACTATACTGTAATACTGTAAATACTGGTGAAACATTGGCCAAATATAAGAAAGAGGCTAAAATGTATAAAATAGCCGATCTACAAGCTCACAACGCCTCGTAAGGAGGCGTTGTGAGCTTGTAGATCGGCTATTTTCACAATTATCTGTGAACCAAATTAAATACTACAATTCTGTCATAAACTGGCTCAACAATCATGACAAAGGTGGAGACGACACACAGGAGCAACTTCAAAGTTATTTTATTTGAACTAAAAACAAACTATACAAAATGTACAATGTGGTTTGAACAGTCAGTGGTATCAGTAATGTAATGTAACACATGTAACATGTGTGAAAATGTGGAGTATATGCAAGTGCCAACGCAGAGCCACAAGCAACAGAAACGCACGCACGCACGCACGCACGCACGCACGCACGCACGCACGCACGCACGCACGCACGCACGCACGCACGCACGCACGCACGCACGCACGCAGGCACACACACACACACACACATACACACACACACACACACACACACACAAACTCATACTCACTGAGGATAAATTAGTTGCCTTGAACTCTGGACTTTGGACAGAAACTACTCACAAACTAACCGTTCTGTGGAATTACCAACAGTGAAATTGGGAGTGAAATTCGAGTGAAGATATTAAAACGTTGCCTTGAACTCTGGACTTTGGACAGAAACTTTATCACAAACACGTCCAGCTCTTTTCACTCTGTCTGAAAAGAAAATGCAAAGAGCCCACATTGTTCAGTTTCTGACATACACTAACACTGTACAGACATACAGTAAGCCAATGGTTCCACAGTCCAGAGGAGAACCCGACAGAACTGCGTGTAGGGTCCGTTATGACAGCGATGATGTCATTTACTGACTCAGTTGCCCTACACATAAACCTGTACATAAGGTTACGTAGCACAACAGAGCAGGTGGGTACCCTGACACTAACAAACATCTGGCTTGCACTGGAGCTTGTTGGAGCTCTCAGCAGCAGCCTCATGCAGTCATTATAAGCCACTGAGTTGTCTGATGCGGCCTTGTCTGTGGCAACAGCAAAGGTGGTGTAACGGAGGCCCTCTTAATCCCTGTAACATTACAGGACTTTGGGATATGTACGCATATGTCAGGGGATACACAGTAAAACATGGTATGATATTGCACATGATAAATAAGTAGGAGACAAGTAATTGATTATAATGATAATCTTTATTGAAAGTCTGTTTGGCATGTAGGTGTGTTCCAGACATCGGGGGAGGGGGAGAGGCCACCTGTGAAAGACAAACAGCAGAGTACTGTACTGTACTGTTACCAAAACTGTTAATAAAAAGTATTCAATCAATCAATCAATCAATCAATCAATCAATCAATCAATCAATCAATTATACACAATTATATATAACACGTGTGTTATTACATTGTTATATATTATTTTATATACTGTAGTTTAAATAAATGTCCTTTTTGGCATAGGATGACCCCCAACCAGACCCCAGCCAGTACCGCAGGAAATAACCTAAATCAGACGTCCCTTCAGTGGCAAGAGAGCCAATATGGAATAATTCCACCTCAGGCACAGCAGCCAGACAGGTCAGTATTACGCAAACCCAGCCAGCTGCCCAGAGTGTGATGGTGGGTCCACTACTCCAAAGGTTCCAGCTGGTTCAGCTAGTTGGACCTCTGCAGTGGATACTGGTAAGTTGAGCTATACCCCAAGGCTCAGCCTTAAAGGGCAAGACCACTTTGGTAGAGGTTTGGGTTGTGTAGTTACCTTGCCATGATGTAACTCCAAAGGTGGACAAGAAATCAAAAATAATTGCTCTATTGATTAGAAATTGATAATTCAAAATATGCTCCTCATTGACTTGCATTGTACAATGAAACAGCTCTCAAAGTTACTCTTTTAGCACATATACGAACACAAACAAAGTTGATTCAGACAATATATAACATCACCAAACCCAGTACTGTTTGTTTTTTTAATAAAAATGTCAACTTCCTGTTGATTTTACCATTTGAAGATCCGGATCCGCGGATCCAGTCCGGGTTTTCTTCTTAATAAAAATCGCAAAATCAACAGGATGTTAACATTTTTATTTAAAAAAAAACAGTACTGGGTTTGGTGATATTCTATATTGTCTGAATCAACTTTGTTTGTGTTCGTTTCCGTGCTATAAGAATGACTTTGAGAACTGTTTTACCTTACAATGTAAGTCATTGAGGAGCATATTTTGAATTGTCAATTTCTAATCACTGGAGCAATTATTTTTTATTTCTTGTCCACCTTTGGAGTTACATCATGGCAAGGTAACTACACAACCCAAACCTCTACCAAAGTGGTCTTGCCCTTTAAACTGCTTTCTTAATCGGACTGTGGCAGTTTCAAGTCATGCCCTTTGGCCTCTGCAATGCCCCTGCCACTTTCGAGTGGTTAATGGCAAAGATGGCGCTGTGGTCATGTGGTCAGTGATGAAAGTGTCACCGCTGATCCGAACAAAGTCCCGCCATCAAGGACTGGCCGACACCCTGGAACCAAGGAGAGCTGCGGCGTTTCCTACGTCTGGCGTTCTACTACCGGCATTTTGTCCAGAACTTTTGAAAGAATTTCCAGCCAGCTAACAGCCGGGACAGACATTCCAGTGGGAGGAGGAGTGCCACACTGTCTTCCAACAGCTGCAGGAAACATTCACTGGAGACTGTCCTGGCATACCCCGACCCTGACAAACCATTCATCATGGACACTGAAGCCAGTGACATGGACCTGGGCGCAGTGCTGTTCCTAGATGGGGAGAATAGGGAATCTACTACAGCTGCTCCCTCAACCGTACTGAGTGCAATTATTGCGTGACTCAATGGAAGCTGTTGGCGGTGGTTCGGCCCCTCAAGCACTTCCGTCTACAACTGTATGGAAAGTGGTTCCTGCCAAGGCACTAGGCTCAGGTGGGCTAAAATGCCCATCCACAATCACGGAGTCTAGGGGTTCGAAGCCACCGTGGTGCATCTGGCTTGCCGAGCGTCTACATGAACACAATCGCTTGTGTTCGCGGGAGGGAAGCCGGGTAGGGAGGGGGATGTGTGTGTGTGTGTGTGTGTGTGTGAGACTATGAAGGAACTATGACTGTTCTTTGGAGTGTACACAAGTCAATGTGTTTTTGGGTGTGTATTTGTGCTTGCGTATGTAGCCCACGTGCAATGTGTGTGTGAATACACATATGTATGCGCCCACAGGTATTTATATGCGTGCAACAGCACACAGTATGTTTTTGTTGTTTTGCATGACTGTGAATGAAAAACAAAATGAGCCGAGACATTTGGGATGGTCCCAAATGGTCCATCCTAGTTAAACACCCCCTTCTGGATGGAGGCACTACGTCCTCCTGGGGGAGGCTCACTGGCAGGTGAGCCAATAGGGTGGCAACAATAGCAGTGGCAGCCATAATGGCTAAATTGGGAGAAAAGGGGGGTAAAAATACTTGGCTACTCTAAATTAAAACAAGACCAGGAGACCTGGTTCTGCCAGACCCAAAATGAAGTCCTAGTATGTAACACACCTACAAACCACTTTATAACTGAAGTTCATGATGTCATGAATAGTTCGTGACAAAAGGGGACGTCACAAACTTTTTTTTGGCTGGGGCCGGAGGACAAATGGCCCCTGCCCATGTATGGACGAAACAGGTACAAAGCCTCATGTAAGCCCGACCCCTTGGGTCTGGCAATAATAATGCGTCATTCAATTTTTGCGACACTCTTGTACGACGAAGTAGGTATTTTTTTCCCCTTCAGTTGACCATGTAAGACCTGGTTGACTGTCCCTTGTTACCTTAATATCGTCGCTGTCGGGCAGAAACCTCTTATCCCCCCCCCAATGGCAACGGTGTGTTGAGTGTGACATCACACCACAGCTATGCTATATAGCTAGCCTATACAAGGCGTTGCAGACATCGAGAGAGAGAGAGAGAGATAGAAATCTAGAGATATACAGACAGACAGACAGACATGTACTGGACGGTGCCCATGAACAGAGGTCCGGTGCAGTCAAATGCATACTTTCTTTCTTGTGCCGCGGTGCCCGCGGGGGACAGGGTCTACTACTTTGGAGGGTTCTACAACGGGAAGACCCAAGCAGATCGGATCGACGTGCACGTCTTCAACACTGTGTCCTTACGCTGGTCCAAGTTGCCCCCAATGACAAGTGGTAAGAGGAAGAGGGAAGAACGTCCCTGTGGGTTTGTTCCCCCCATGACCTGGGGCCACACGGCTGTGCTGATAGAACATAGAATATACGTCTGGGGGGGCGTAGTGAATTGCAAGAAAACAAAGGAGATAAGCACCTTCGTCACCGTCACGGGGGACTACTGGGACAACCACGTTCTTTGTGTATTTCATGTTGACTCGGTTCACCACAGATGGTCGAAGCACAACATTTCTGGAACTGTTCCGGGGGCGAGGGCCGGCCACTCGGCCAGTGTCTTGGGGAAGGTCATGTTTATCTATGGAGGATCTTACAGTCTCACCGGATACACCAATGACATCTACAAGCTGGACACCACCACAATGGTCTGGTCCTTAATTATAACTAGAGGCACTCAACCGCCTAATTCAAACCAACATTCTGCCACCATCATCGGGACAAAGATGTTTGTATTTGGGGGCTGGGGGGGGAGGGACTACAACAACATCAGTGTGTTTGACACGGAGACCAGCTGCTGGCTGAGCACGCCTTCCTCTGCAAAACTTCCAGAGGAACGCTGGTTTCATTCAGCCTTTGCCTATGACGGAGAGCTGTACATATTTGGTGGTTACAGCTTTGGTCTGAAGTGCTACTTCAGTGATCTGTGGAAATTAAACCCGGAGACTGTCTCCTGGACGAAGGTTCAGCCCAAGGGGAAAGGCCCGGATTGGACGTCTACTAAGTGGTGTTGCCTGAAGGGAGATCGTATGATCGTCTTCGGAGGATACGACACGACCAATGCTCAACCCATCTTACAGATCTTAGAGTTAAGTCCTAGTCTGAAGACGTTATGCAAGCTGGTGGTTATTCAGTACGGCCTGGAGCAGTCAGGACTCCCACACAACATCAAGTGGGAACTGGCGGCCATGACAACACCAACAACAGAAGGAATACTAAAAAAAAACATAAAATAAAACAGCAAGTCCATTAAAACGATTTGTTCAGCTCTTTTACATTTCTTAATACAGAACCCAGATGCAACCACTCAGGAGAGAGGAAAGCATTAATGCCTTGCGAGGCGTTTGAATGTCCAAATAATAACACAAAACTTAGATATATCTATATAAATCTACATGAACATATACAACTAGTAGCACAAATATATACATATGTACATGTACATGTACACACATACATACATACATACAACTATACTTAGGGAGAGTCCATGAGAGTAGTCAGAGTCCAAGCATGTGGGATAAATTCCTTTTAACAGGACGTTCATGAAAGTCCTTGCGGGCTTGTTTCCAATGAGGGCCTGTGAGCAATTAGGGGTTAAGAGTCTTGCTCAGGGTCAAATTTCATTTCATCGACACATATGCTGGCGTGGCCTGGAATCGTACCTGGGGCAACCAGGGCCTCTGGCTCCCTAGGCGGGCTCACTAACCACTCAGCTATGGCCGCCCCGTCGATAGCCAAACAAACGATCCAGAGGAATGATGGTGGCAAGCAAGGAGTGGCACTGCAGATCTGGAGTGTGACAAAAAAAAAAGCGATCAGAATGCTTGCAGAAAAACACAGAAAATAGCTCTACAGGGTACGGACAGCAACAATGTAGGCTTCAGCCATACTTGCCAGGTAATTCTATGGGAAGATCTGGCGAGGGGCGGGGAGGAGGCAGGGTTCTTGAAGACTCTAGTGTTGATGGGAAAATGGAAACAGGTGTGCAGTGCCGCACTTCTAGCCTGGGACCAGACGAATCTGCGAGTGCAAAAAAAAATGGACTCTGCGATTTGGGTCTGGCACAGCTCCATAGAGAATCCATTTCCTGCTCCAGAAGACGTGGGTAACCAATCAGGGCCCAGTATTCGAATATGGGAGACTGTAATTGGTAGTTGGTTGTAGGTCTAACCAATTGCGTCGAGGGCCATTGTTTTGACCAGACTCATATCCACGCAGTGATATAGTCTAGCTACGCCAGGCTACCGCACTTCCGCACCCAGTCAGCTCGCCACCGGGAGGAGAATGATGAGGTGAGCTTGATTGTCTGGGTGGCAGAGCGAGAACGGCACACTATATCATGCACAGGAACTCCAGACATGGAAGGTGGAGGTGAAGGGTTCGAAAACCGTAACGGGGATCATAATGAATACCTAATTAACTCATTCACTGCCTTTCACTAAATAGCCCAAAAAGCCCAGACTGCCAGGATTTTGCGATTTTCTTACCTTTTCAAGTAGTCACAGAATGTTTATCTCCAGTATGATCGATCCCCTGATGGTCGCTAATCACGGAGGGTTTCACTGTGCTTCCGTGAAGAAAAGAAAAAATGCAGCCGAGATTCAGAATATTTCCCTAATATTTTAACCAAGAAGTGAATGGAGCAGTACATCTTTGGATTGCGTTATCTCCTGGTTCTGTGTGAAAAACGAAAAAAATAAAATAAAATAAAATATATATTTTTTTAAATATATATATTTTTTTTAAGAGAGGTCAAAAGACGTCATTGGCGGTGTGGGCTTACACAAAACATCCATCAAAAGACGTCATTGGCAAGGAATGAGTTAACAATAGATGCCAAAAGAATAAGATATACAAATGTCTAAAGGTCCAATCTTAAACAAATACAAGACCAGGAGACCTGGTTCTGCCAGACCCAAAATGAAGTCCTAGTATGTAACACACCTACAAACCAGTAACCACTTTATAACTGAAGTTCATGATGTCATGAATAGTTCGTGACGAAAGGGGACGTCACAAACTTTTTTTTTGGCTGGGGCCGGAGGACAAATGGCCCCTGCCCATGTATGGACGAAACAGGTACAAAGCCTCATGTCACACCCAGTGTGAAGTGGGCGGTGTGGTCATCACAGTGGTCATCATAGTGATGGAAGCTCACTTTAAAAAAAATGGATTTTTTTGAAGTGCATAATCCTATTTCTAGGTTATTAATGTCATCATGTGTCTCGCTAGCCAATCACATTGCTGAATAGAGTCAGTCAATAGAGTCAGCCAATCACAGTACAGCTAGGGGTGTACTAATGAGCCAATCACAGTACAGCTAATGAGGTGTCCCAACCCCACTTACACGGGCGGCTACACCGCCCAAAAAAAGAAATAACTAGAAAATGTGCTCCTCGGAGCACAAGTCTCCGCCAGCAGACCCGTGCTATTTTAATCAAATGAAATCACTTACCCTATCTTTAACCATAGTTCTCTAGGAATGTTCTGATTCTTACTTTGCTGTGTCTTGTTGTCAGCATTTGTGGCTCGTCTTCGTTTTTTGTCATTTAGGGATTCTTTGTCTCTGTTTAGTGTTCTTTCTCTCTGTTTCTTAGCTTTGGCCTTCTGCGCCTTTGCTTCTTCATCAGGTTTCAGATGATGATTTGCTGCTTCTTCAGTTTGCGTGATGGGAGTTAGTTGCATTGTGTGATCTCAGCCTCTCCCGTCTAAGCTATTTATATATTGATATTACATATTGTGATGTCACGTGAAACTGACCAATGTTAGGTGTTCTCAGAGGGACACACACACGCACGGACGGGTGATTTGTACTGTAAGGTACTGTTCCAATCAAGACTGATTGATCCTGTCTTACCTCACTTCAAAAACATAGTAGAGGCTGAAATCCTATAAATAGGTGTGTCACTTCAAAAAGTGACACACCTATTTATAGGATTTTATTTCGTCATGCGTCCCTCTAGCCAATCAAAAGCATTGGTGTCAACATTTTGTCACGTGTCACGTGGAGCTTGACCAATGTTAGCTTGGCTAGGGGGGAGGGGGACACACAGCGGGACGAAGCGAAAACATACTCTCCGCCTCCGGCGGAGACAATAAGGGCAAATGTGGTTCCTTTTCTGTACTAACCACGCATCCCTGACCTGCCTCCACAATTTCAAGAAGCGGGGTAGGTGGCTTTAGATGCTCCAGGGGTACAATTTCGAGGTGCATCACTTCACCAAGCAGGCCAGCTACATTTTAGGTCAATGCTGCTGCCTGCTGCTGTCAGCACTTGGACGAATGAAGCATGCCAGCACCTACGGCAGTGATTCTCCAATGCAAGGACACTGGAGGACAAGAGCAGTGACTTCCATGCACATCTTGAACCCATCGACCAACACAGTATGCACAATAATATAAATGTGTTTGTGTGTGTGTGTGTGTGTGTGTGTGTGTGTGTGTGTGTGTGTGTGTGTGTGTGTGTGTGTGCGCGCACAGGCGTGTGTGAGAGACTATGAAGGAACTATGACTGTCCTTTGGAGTGTACAAGTCAATGTGTTTTTGGGTGTGTATTTGTGCTTGTGTATGTAGCCCACGTGCAATGTGTGTGTGAATACACATATGTATGTGCCCACCACAGGCATTTATATGCGTGCAACAGCACACAGTATGTCTTTGTTGTTTTGCACGACTGTGAATGAAAAACAAACTGAGCCGAGACATTTGGGAGTAGCAACCTTTATTGTAGGAGCTCTTTCAACATGTATTCTCAGGTAACATAGTCTTCTTTAAGAACATGGGGTAGAGGCTGATACACTTATAGCACCACAGATAATAACAGTACAGCAACTATGGACCACTGCTGACAACTACAGTACACAGATAGTTCGGTGTAAGAACTATGGCACAAGGGAGCTGTATGACGTACATGCATGCGTATGTGCATGTGAGCGTATGTGCATGTGAGCGTGTCACAGCGCGTTTGTCTTTGACGTTGTTTTTCATCTCTGGACATTCGGTTATAATAACAGATGTTTCCCTGTCTGATTGATGCTGTCCATGTGTGTGTGTGTGTGTGTGTGTGTGTGTGTGTGTGTGTGTGTGTGTGTGTGTGTGTGTGTGCGTACGTGTGTGCGCGTGCGTGTGTGTGTGTGTGTGTGCGTGCGTGGGTGGGTGCATGCGCATGTGTGTGCGCGCTTGCGCTGTGTAGAGCATGTGTATGTTCAACATGGGCCACTCTGGCACACAGATGATGATAAACAGCTTTTCGGCCGTCATTCGAACCAGTGACCCCATAAGAAGTGTTTACAGAACAATCCCCCCATGGCTGTCTTTAAAAGATTCATCTCCTTAGACATGCATGCACGCAAGCATTTGAGCATGCATGTACAGGTACGTGCACTTCACATACACACGCGCTACTATTGTAAACACACACACACACACACACACACACACACACACACACACACACACACACACACACACACACACACACACACACACACACACACACACACACACACACACACACACACACACGCACACACACACACATACATTTGCATGGATTGCACATGCTGCGTCCAGCTGTTCTGTTTTCATGAGCACCAGGTGATGATTTAATGTTTCTTTTGTGTGTGTGTATGTGTGTAGAAAAGCCTGTCTGATGTCACGTCCGTTTTTTCCCGGGTCGGTTTGGTTTGATCTACAAGAACAATATTAAACAGGTCCACTTACAGACCCTGAACACAATCCTTCATACTGGTGGAGGTGGGGTAGGGCAGAGCCCCAGTCCTGGAGAGACCATTCTTAACACGTAATCAGCCCCCTAACATTAGTTTTCAATGAAAACAATTGACCTTGAATGAAGAGGTGAACAGGTCAAAATGGCACAGCGATGCAGCTAAACGTATGTGTAAATCAACCTACTGTGTAAATTTGCCACTTAAGCCCTATTAAATAGCCAAATGGCAGAAATAGCCGTTCCAACGACGGCGTTCCCCGTCACATGGCAACGCTTTGAGCTTGTAGATCTATTTTTGAATTTGTTTTCGAAGACTAATATGACATGCCCAAAATAGGGATGCCATGGGTTAAAGTGGTTAGCGTACTCCGTTGTGGAAGGATAAAGTGTGGTGCTCAGCAACGGCCCTTACTGCTGACGTCTCTCCAGGACTGGAGCTGCCCCTCAACTTATACAGACGTTTCCGTCTGCCAAACACACAATCGTTAGTCGTATTCTGACATAAAAACTAAAAGCACTGAACAGTGTGTTATAAATTTGAGTGAAACTGAATACTTTGTAATGGACCTAAAAAACTAAGGCATGTTCGTCCACATTGTGCGACAGGTTCCCCTGCACTCAGGGCAGGGAGACCCTGCGGGAAACGGTTTGGTGGAAAACGCCTCGCAGCAGAGAGGGGTAATCGGGCGCGCGGAACAGGTGACGCTGGGCGAAGGTCACGTCGTCCCGTCTCCCCCGGCTCACCAGCGTGCGCAGGTTGAACTCGTTGACCTGGCTGCCCACGGAGATGACATAGAGCTCCACACCAGCGTCCGCCACCTGGCGCACACGCTTTTCCAACACGGCGTCGGTGACGCCCTGCGACCTGCCGTCCGAGAACAGCACCAGCTTCTTCTTCCTGCTGCCCCCCGAGTCGCCGCGGCCCTGGAAGCGCTGCATAGCAAAGTTCATGGCCCCGACCACGTCGGTGCCGTCATTCTGGAAGGCGGCCTCCTCCACGCGGAACGCCAGCTGGGTGAGGTTGGTGGTCATCTCCTGCTCCATTTTTGCAGTGCGGCTGTACTGGGCCACGCCTATCCGTACACCCGCCCGCCCTTTCCGCTCTGCGGTCAGGAAGCGTTCGGCCAGGCGGCGGACAAACGTCTTGCTGGTGTCAAAGTTCTTCTGGCCAACGCTAGCTGAGCTGTCCATCATCACCAGGATATCGGTGTCATCGGTGAAGGTAACTGTAACGTACAGAACACAGTGGGGTCAATAACGTGATCCACTAAATGACTTGGCCTGGTGCTGACTTCAAGGACAGTAGATGTTTAGCAAGAAAAACTGAGGGAGTCTCCTCGATAAAGATTTAAAACAAATATCAGGAAAGGAGTGAGTCGACATTCAACAGGAGAAGCCTGAGAAATTGAAATTGAAGTCAAGGGCGATCATGTATGAAAATGTGGCACATGTGATATAGTATAAGGGAAAACAGACTTACTGGGACATTTGTAGGTTGGACACTTCTTATCTGGTGTTGGAAGCGAGAAAGAAAAAAATAATTAAGTCCATTTATTTATATGGAATGATAAATCTGGCACCTGTACATGAGTGTGTGTTTGTGTTGTACCTTGACAGATGCTGGCAGTGAGGTTCTGCAGGAAGGCGTCGTCTAGCAGCTCCGCAAAGTTGTCCAGGACAAAAGAGAAGCCAGGCTTGTCTGGGTCACTCTGACACACCACATCATTCAGCTGCTCAGTGTTGGGCTGGCGGCCGGAGTAATCCTTCACCCCTAAACCTCCCACCTGGAGAAACGCAGTGTTTAGGAAATGGCTGTTCTTCAGCAGTTGGGGGATGGTTGGGGTGCTTTTTAAAGCACCACTGCCGTACAAGGAACCGGTTTAGCCCCTGGTATGGTTCTTTAGAGGTTCCATAAGAGACCCATAAGGGTCCATTTTTGGTGATATTTGAACATTGAGTTATAAATGGATCAATAAACACTGAGGATTTTACTGTGTAGGTTGGTACATTTGTGTATTTAATTTAGTTTCCCTACCAAAAATGGAGGCCAGAAATCAGCTATTTGAATAGAATGCACCGCATTTTAACGTGTTTTAAGTGCCAGAGGGGTGGGAACTGAGGCAGACGGGAGTTGTCCATAACAGAAGACTTAAGTACCATAAATTGACTTTGAAAAAAAGTTTTTATATGTATGGGTCGACTCCAAGAGGCATTAACAATCATTTGCGAGAAGAAAAAACCTACAAGTCAGGTCAGTAATAAGCATTCATTATCCGACAAGCATCGTAAAATCATACACAGTAAAGTCTTGAGTGTTAACTTAACTCTGAGCTACATTTGACTCTTGAGTTAAATGAGAGTGTAAAAGGGTTAATTAACATTTATGGGTACATTTTGACACTCTCAGAGTGTCAAAATTTACCGGTTTCCCTTAACCTCTTGCATCCGAACATCCCTATTCTGGAGTGAACATTCTCACGAAAATACCCAATCTACAAGCTCACAACGCATTACATTGTAACACGTTGAGAGCTTAGATCGGCTATTTTCGGTGAAGAGATTTGGTGCAGAGAGGGGGAAAAAAGAGTGTGCCAAGTACAAAGCCAACTCCAGTCAAGTTTACTAAAGTATAGAGGGTTTGAGTGGTTAAAGATGGGTCCTAACACGCGTGTCCCCTTGTGTATTATGTCACTGTGTCCATAAGAGCCCTCACAATTCTCAGTCCACTGTGCTGGACTGAGAATTGGAGTGATGTGTTTTGTTTGTTTGTGCCATGCCTTACCCTGATGCCTTTTCCACAGAGTGTGTTGAGGGGAACCTTGTCCCTGTCGGTGTTGGAGCGGCCGTCTGTCAGCACCAGCACCACGCGGTTCTCCTTCGTCAGGCGGTTGATCATGTTGTCCAGAGAGTACTGCAGGGCCTCGCCCGTGTATGTGGCCTCAGCCAGCCAACGCAGGTTTCTCACAGCCCTGCACACACACACACACACACACACACACACACACACACACACACACACACACACACACACACACACACACACACACACACACACACACACACACACACACACACACACACACACACACACACACAGGAAGAGAGAGATGGCCTAGTCTTTAGTAACGGCTAAAGTAACTGCAAATCCGGTGTGTGTGTGTGTGTGTGTGTGTGTGTGTGTGTGTGTGTGTGTGTGAGGGCCCGGCGGGCATCCGCTAACTCACTGTTTCAACTCGCCGAGGGTCTTGATGTTGGGGTCTCCGAGCTGGACAGCTTCTTGAGCCTGACTTCCACTGTACTGAACCACACCCACCCTGGACTCATTAGTACCAAACTGGAAAGAGAAACAGGAAAGGATGAGTGAGTGTTTATGTGCATGTGTGTGTGTGTGTGTGTGTGTGTGTGTGTGTGTGTGTGTGTGTGTGTGTGTGTGTGTGTGTGTGTGTGTGTGTGTGTGTGTGTGTGTGTGTGTGTGTGTGTGTGTGTGTGTGTGTGTGTGTGTGCATGTGCACACGCTGTGTGTCTATGTGTGTGTGTATACGTTCATGCACATGTTTTCCTCTGTTAACATTTCTGAGCCACACCCACTTTCGGTAATTATATCCAAACTGGAATGACAGCGTCATTGGCGTGATATAAAAGTAAGTGTCCAAACCATGAAGAAATATGTTCTCCATTCACACATTTCTATTTTGAGTTCTCTGTCCACAAAGCAACACTCCCAAGCATCTACAAGGACAGCTTTATAACACTTTGCAGCTTGTGCACCGTATCATCATGTGAAGTTAAACAATGCCTCATGGGTCAAATAATGGTCATTCTGCAAAGACCGCGCAAAGGCATGCGGCTATAAAGGGAACGAGAGTAAGGCCTGATTCATGCTTCTTTGCGCTCCGGTGTTGCGCGCCAAAAATAGCCGAAGACCTTGCAGATCGGCTATTTTCGGCTTGCGGCACCATTGTACGACGGCCGATGGTGGTTCAGTCCAGTGGTTCTCAATCTTTTCTGGATCAGGGCCCACTTGAAAATCTCGAAAGCGGTCGCGGACCGACCCATCGTTAAGTGTTCAGATGGGCAGGCCGCATGCATTTCCCCCCAGAGTTTATTTAATGATCGATCAATTGATTGTGTTCCGGCATGGATCAATGGAACTAACATATTATGCAAATAAGTTCCTATTTTTCTTAAGTTTTTATTTTTATTTGTATTATTATTATTTATAATACCCATCCCTAGACGGACCAACATTTCCATCTTTAGAGCCCTGCTGCTGGCGAGGCAATTTTTTTTATAGGCATTCAAGACAAAATAAATATTAAATAAGGAATAAAATAAGACACAAATAAGCATCACTGACTTTGACTTGCTGGTCCTTCATCAGGCGGTCTATTACAGTGATGATGAAGTCCTTGGCCAGGGCGAAGTTGGAGGAACCAATACTCTCTGAGCTGTCCACAATAAACGCCAGGTCCAGAGGTCCACACTTACACTCTAAAGCAAGCACACACACACGCACGCACGCACGCACGCACGCACGCACGCACGCACGCACGCACGCACGCACGCACGCACGCACGCACGCACGCACGCACGCACGCACGCACGCACGCACGCACGCACGCACGCACGCACGCACGCACGCACGCACGCACACACACACACACACACACACACACACACACACACACACACACACACACACACACACACACACACACACACACACACACACACACACACACACACACACACACACACACACACACAATTACAGCCAGTAATCACAAAACAATCAGTACAGTAGAGATAAGTATAGGGGAAATACTTAGATTGGCTGGCGCCATCTGTTTCTAATTGGGTGGGGGAAAAAAATTATAGTAGTAGGTGGAGATAAAACTTACCACAACACGCTGTGTGATGGGGAAAGCACCCCAAAAAAGAGAGAAGCAAAAATAATTAATTAATGAGAGTTTAAATTGTTAAGTCAACATAACCCTCTCAACCTTCACATTCTTGGTTTCCACTGAATGTTTTCTGGCAGTGAGTTGAAGTAAAGAGTGTGCGGCTACTATGTTGTGTGTGTGTGTGTCGTGTGTGTGTGTGTGTGTGTGTGTGTGTGTGTGTGTGTGTGTGTGTGTGTGTGTGTGTGTGTGTGTGTGTGTGTGTGTGTGTGTAATAATGTGTGTAACTGCATGTTCACAGTTCGAGGGTGGACTTACAGCAGAGCTTCATGATGATATCCAGAATCTCACATTCCTGAAGAAGAGGAAGAAGAAAAAGTAGAGGTGGAATGTCTGTTACGGTATGGTCTGGTGTGGTGTGGTGTAGTGTAGCATTACATAGCAATACATAGCATTACATAACGCACGGAGCACACGGACATAACTTGAGGCCTTTCCAAAACCCAAAGAAAAAAAAAAAAACATCTTGAATTGAGATTGACTTCACAGACAGCTTCTCGGTCAAATGCTGCACTTATTGTGTCCAGGAAATTGGCCCTGTGGCTCTGACTTGCAGTATCAACTTCAAGTGCAAACCAATATGGCCACAGGGGGAATTAAGTCTTGGGTACTTAGCCGCCCAGCCCTGTGGCCATGCTGAGTTCAGGGGTGAAGGAGGGTC
>NC_137611.1:19421475-19428975 GCF_963280865.1 Gymnoscopelus braueri | reverse complement strand
TTTTGCCCATATGTAGAGATCTCTGTATCTGTCTGTCTGCCTGTGTCCCTTTTATGCCCATACGAACATGGAGATCTCTGTATCTTTGAATTCTTTGGCCTATTGGCAGCGTGCACAATACATTTGACTCATATTGGTGCAGTGGTGTGCGGGAATAGCTGCAGACAGACACACAGACAGGGAGTACAAAATCATCTCCACCCTGTCTTTGGCCTGGCGGAGATAATCAATGGTTCATTGAAATGGTGATAAATGATTGAATCTGGAATCTAGAATCTCAGCAGGGTGTCTGGCTTGGGCAGAAGCTATGAAAAATCTTGACGATAGATGAGAAAAATGTGTCCAGTTGTTAACATCTGCCAACCTCTGCCTGCACAGATGGTGCAAATGACTGTTGAGAAGCAATGACAAATTAGTGTGTGTGTGTGTGTGTGTGTGTGTGTGTGTGTGTGTGTGTGTGTGTGTGTGTGTGTGTGTGTGTGTGTGTGTGTGGGGGGGGGGGGGTATATCAAGTGGAAATTTCTGGAAATTTCTCCTCACTTTGTGGATCGCATGAGACACATTTCAGGTATGTGTTGCTTTCCCCCCATGTTTCTCTAAGATCACATTTGCCTGCCAATCAGCACATATGAGACTCATTAGGGACATCTATAAATTAACATCCCTTCAGTTACTCTTAATGTCAACTTTATTAAGCCTGTATGCTTCTCTCCATTTCATTGCTATCGTCCCCCCGAAAAAAGAAGAAGAAAATAAATCATTCGGAGAATGTCACTGAATGCAGTTCAAATCTTAATCCGAGTCAGATCTGTGCTACCACTCTCTGTCAACAACGTCCAGCTGCAATGAGCAGGAGAGGTCCAACTCTGCAGCTGCTCTACTCTGTGACCCATAGCTAATCAGTGGGAGATTAGAGGGAGTTCGAACTACTTCCCTCTGGTAGACGGTACAGGGTACCAGGAGCTAACCGTAACATTTTTAAAAATTCCTTCATCCCTAATGCCATTAAGGCACTAAATGATACAATGTCTCGCTAGATTTGTTGTTTTTTCCTTTGTATTTGCCACTGTTGTCCTGTACTTTTCTTTTGCCATGAGAAAATAATTGTGTGTTGTTGCTGTTGTTGTTGTAACTGTTTGTTTTTTACTGTTGTTGAGACCGAAGACAAATTTCCACATGTGGACAATAAATGAAACTAACTAACTAACATTATGGGCGAGATACTGTAGATAAGGTGTGGATAATAAACGGCTTGCCACTCTTTCTAAGCTCTTTGTCAAATTATCCCCACTTTAAGAGCCTTGATTTTTTTTCCCACAGTTAGATCTACTTCAAAGTGGGTGAGGGAGTGGATTTGTCTTTGACTGAACCTAACCCTAACACTACTGACTAACTGGGAGAATGGATGTTACCACAAAATGACAAGTTTAGAGAGAGCACCGGAGTGTGTCCTGTAACTAGTAACCAGGAACTAGAATTAGTTCTGTAACTGTTAGAATCTGTTTTAGCAACTTTCAACCTGGTGTCCCTATTTTGGACATTTCACAGAGAAGAATGTGTGCATTTAGGCCAGGTGCTGGACATCAAGGATAAGAAGAAGAAAGTCTGCACACTGTTCTTCTCAAGCTCCATAAAACCTTGGAGGTCTTCATCAGGCCTGATGAAGACCTAGAAGGTCGAAACGTTGCATAAATAAAAAGGAGAAAAAGATGGTATTCTTTATCACCACGACTACAGTATTCTATGATTACAGTCGTGAAAGTGATTAAAGTAAAAGAAAAAGTTTTATGACTCATTAAGAAAAAACATCCACAGAACAGCTGTTTCGCCACCTTGACTGGATCTTTTACACATCTATGAACACAAAATGAATTAATCCAATTCACCATGTGGTGAGCTTCCTTTGTGCTGCAAATAGCTAATCACTCCAGAACGGGTAGCTTACATCACAGCATGTCTAAGAGCAGTGGATGTACTGTAGGAGGACAGGCAGACAACAGCACCACCAATCATCATGATACAGTAGATCATATTTGCCGTTTGATCTCCATTCAGAGTCATTTAAAAACAGCTGGACTATACTTCTACTCTACCTCCTATTTAAAGCCTAAAGGCAAGACAGACAGACAGACAGACAGACAGACAGACAGACAGACAGACAGGCAGACAGACAGACAGACAGACAGACAGACAGACAGACAGACAGACAGACAGACAGACAGATACTGTAGATAGAGCGAGAATGAGAGAAGATTGAGAGAAACGATACTGCACACGAACATTCCCCAGGTTAACAGGTAATGCTGACCACCTGTTAACGAAACGCACATGCGTGATTCCACTTTATTACACAAGTCAGACAGACACACACACACACACACACACACACACACACACACACGGATTCAATTACTGCACATTCCCAACTTCAAACAGTTTCTGATGTATGAAACATGGCCCATTGGCCCATATCACCCGTTAAAAATTGCGCGCACACACACACACACACACACACACACACACACACACACACACACACACACAAACACACACACGCACACGCACACACACATACATACGGAGAGATAAACTTCATATGCCGTCATATATGAGGACACATTATCAGACGTCAGTGTTGACATACCACGGTGAAGCTGTATTAATTACACAGTTTGTTAAAAGGTTATGAGGGCTGTCTGCACCTTAACCTTCTCTGACACACCCAGTCCCCCCTGGCAACAAGTAAAGCTAGTTGCTACATACATGTCTGAACAGTGTAAAAATGATATATTTATCAAATCCAAAGTAGGCCAACTGTGTTTTAACACAAAAACTGAACCGTGTAAAAACAATTCATATATAAAATCCAAAGTAGGCCAACTGTGTTTTAACACAAAAACTAAAGCCTTATTTTTTTTTGCCTTTTTTCCCCTCTTCTGCCTTTTTTGTTTGACTTACACTCAAACACCCAGTCTAATTACAGTGCATTTGATTTTTACATTTGATCCTGTTGTGTATAGTAAATGTCATTGTCCATTCAAACATACCAGCAACTGGCTGGGGGCAAAAACTTGTGGAAACAAGTATGTGACTGTTGAAAAGAGAAGAGACTTTTTGTCTGTTGAAACACAGAGAGAGTGATGAACAAGTCTTGAATGGAAAGTAATGGATTCAGTCTGGCCAGTGATCTATATGTTCAATATGGAAACTTGGAATTTGTAATATGGAATCTATTTTTAAAAAGGAATTTCACATCTCAATATCGACCATTATAAGACAGAAAGAGAAAAGCAGCTACAGTACTTTTACCCAAGCCAGAGTCAGGGAAGTTAGGGAAATTACAAAGTACAATAGTACGCCATTACATGTGAAATGAAAATCACCAACATTTTACTCTGTAGCTAAATCATTGCTACAAGTATCTATTGGTGAGAAGTCAAGACTGACTGTTAATGCAAGATCTTATGTTAAAAGCAGGCGTAAATACAATGTCTAAGTTTGAAGAAACTTCAAAAAAGAATGTGTTGCTCCAAAAGTATTATTTAAATATTTAAATGCTTCCACTAGAAAGGCTGTACAGTCCCTTCTTTACTCTTGCAGAGCAGTGACTCACCCTGCCCCACTATTAACCCATTCTTAACGAGCTCTGACTCAGTATTAATTGTCTTAATGAGCTCTAACTCACTCTGCCGCTGTATTAACACAGTCTTAATGAGCTCTGACTCACTCTGCCCCACTATTATAATTCATACTCCATCGCATCATGCACATTATTAGCTTGTAGATCTGTTGTTTTTGGCATGTAACGCCATTATTCTGCAGATTAAATTAGGCTTAAATGAGCTGTGACTCACTGTCGTAATGAGCTCTGCCTCTGAGCTGATCTGAAGGCTGAATCTAAAGCTGACAAAGTGTGACGTCCTCTCAAGGACAGGGAGGGGTCAGGGGACACGGATGTATAGGCATGACAGAAAATTACAAACATGTGCAGGAATGTTTAGGTCATGAAACACGAAGCTCGCTAATGTCATGATTTCAGCGCAAACATCACCAAGGTTAAGCCGGGGTTTAAACTAGAGCGCAAAGGGTTTTATGAGCGAGTGTACTGTCCATGCATGTATACACGCACGCACGCACGCACACACACAGACACACACACACACACACACACACACACACACACACACACACACACACACACACACACACACACACACACACACACACACACACACACACACACACACACACACACACACACACACACACACACACACACACACAGACACCCTCAAAATGAGAAATGCGGTCCCTTCATATTCTACCCTCATTTCCTGGTATCCTTGACAACGACATATACACAGCTGTCTCAGCTCAAACCCCCTTTCCCCATAGACACACACATTTGAACACAAACACACACACACACGCACACACGCACACACGCACACAAACTGCATCCCGTTAGATGTGATAAAGTGCTTCCAGCTGCGAGACAGAGAACAAGAAAAAAGAAAGAGAGAGGGAGGTAGATACTGTAGATAGATAGAAAGATAACAAACTGAAAATCCAAAGTCGTACAATAACGGGGAAAGGCATCAAAAAAAATATCGAAACAACAGAAAGAGATAAAAGATAAAAGAGAGAGTATGTCTAACTGTGTCCATAAAAAACAAAGGAGGATTGGAGTGTGACTCACATCCTGTCAGTGGTCTCTGCCAGGAAGGGGTTGAAGGGAAGATAAAACCACACAAATGGAGAGATAAAGAAAGAGACGATTCCAAAATGAAGAGAAACAGACTCACATCAGCTCCTGGTTCTCCAGGCTCCCCGTCATCCCCTTTAGGTCCAGGGGTTCCCTTTCCGCCCTTAATGTCAGAGAGTAAAGTTGAAAGGTCAGGAACACACATGAGCATGTCAACGTCTTTACACAATGTTGGCAACGGACACTACACAATCTAACTCATCCTCCCCAAGGGAACACACAGTAGACTTTTGTGCCGCTAGCTATGAAGATGTACAGTATAATGATGCACACGATGGCCCGTGCAATAGACTATTAGCTCAGAAGTAACAACAGTTCATTGCAGTAAGGACACTATATGTGACATGGTTACTGTGTGTCAGTGGTGGAAAAAGTACAAAAATTCTTTACTTAAGTAAAAGTACCAATACTGCAATATAAAAATACTCTGTTACAAGTAAAAGTTCAGAATAAAACATTTACTTGAGTAAAAGTACAAAAGTATTGGCATCAAAATGCACTTAAAGTACCAAACGTAAAAGTACAAAATGTTTGAAAATAGCAGATCTACAAGCTCACAACGCGTCGCATCGCGACGCGTTGTGAGCTTGTAGATCGGCTATTTTCAAATAGCCTAGGTATAAAATAGGGCTAAAGTGGTTAATGTATGTTTCATTATATCATAGTTTATATCTGAAAAGTAACTAGTAACTAAAGTTTTCAAGTAAATGTAGTGGAGTAAAAGTACAATATTTGCCTCTGAGATGTAGTGGAGTAGAAGTAAAAGTATTGGAAATTGGAAATACTCAAGTAAAGTACAAATACCTCAAAATTGTACTTAAGTACAGTACTTAAGTAAATGTACTTAGTTACTTTACACCACTGCTGTGTGTGCTCTTATTATTTATTTTGTCCTGCATTATGCATGCACTGTTGAGGGTGTATAGTGTATATATTATGTTCATTATTGATGGTGTTTCTTTTGAGTGCGATGTCTTTTACTTATCTTATCTTATCTTAAATTAACATCACAGGTCCCTACACACTGAGGGCGTTTATTTCTGGTGCATAATTTACATGAATTAAAACTGCTGTTTGTGGCATGAGGACATCAACACAGAACGTGAATGTAAAGAGGCAATAAAAAAAAAGAATTGAAACAAGATCACTTTTTTTACCATGAATAAAAGCATCAGCCTGTATGAATGAGGCATCTCCTAATTAACAGTTTGATGTGAATTATTTTCGCTCCCTGTGTATGTAATGACCTGAAGAATGTGTACATGCATTCAGGAGGCTAAATTTCAAGTTCATATGGCTGGTGTCAAAGGGGAAAGGTCATGAACCTACCGACTCGCCGGCATCTCCACGTGGGCCAGGGTAACCCTAAAAAAGGTCAGAAAGGTTTGTGATACACAGTTCAACACAGAAATGTCCATGCATATTGATACAGACTTGAATGACGAGAAACCTCACACAAAACCTGGCAACACTGTGCTGTTGTTAGTGTCTTCTCATACTGTACCTGGAATCCATGGCAACCCTCTGTTCCGTTTCCTGGGGCACCATCCTCTCCCTGAAACAAAGGAATAGCATTATAGACACAGTAAAATCCTTAATGGGTGTTAATTTAACTCAGATGACAAATCAATTTTGTACACTCATCTGAGATAGATTAACACTGGGCATCTAATGTGTTGCAGACTCACAAATTATTAGGCCGACACCTCTCTCTCTCTCTCTCTCTCTCTCTCTCTCTCTCTCTCTCTCTCTCTCTCTCTTACCCTCTCTCCCATCTGGCCTCTGTCTCCTGGGGCTCCCTTGATTCCTCTTGGTCCTTTGGCTCCCTGGGTGTCAATAGAACAGACAAAATAAAACATGAAATATGACATGATGATGATGTGTCTCTGTTGAAATGTAGTGGGTTGACATCATGACACAAGGGAATGGTGTACAGTATAACAAACTGTGAGTGTTTGTGTGCAGTGTGTGTGTGTGTGTGTGTGTGTGTGTGTGTGTGTGTGTGTGTGTGTGTGTGTGTGTGTGTGTGTGTGTGTGTGCGTGTGCGTGCGTGCGTACGTGTGTGTGTGTGTGTGTGTGTGTGTGTGTGTGTGTGTGTGTGTGTGTGTGTGTGTGTGGATGCGCGCTTATGAAAAACAACAAAAATAAAACATGACAAACAGTTGCGTGCATTAGCGCAAGATGAGGATAAAGGAAACATTCAGTCTAAATGTCCAGCTACAAATATCAGTGAAGTCATTATTCAGTCCGACTTCACTGTAGCCTATAGTAGCCTTTTCATAAATGATATTCATACTTATAGGCTGTCCTGAAAGTTTATAATATTTAGAGAAATTTAAAGTTTCTAATACAAAAGTAGTAGTTGTAGGCGAGAATTAGCAAGCTGTACATTTAGACTGAATTTTTCCTTTATCCTCATCTTGCGCTCCCAGCCCCGCCCCCTTGCTTCAACAATATGGGAATAGGCAGTTCGCATCACAACATGAGGTACTTTACGTAATTCATGATTTGGAAAGCTGGTGGCTTTGGCGGTCTTAATGTCCAAGAACAACTATGCCACTGAAATATTGGCATAGATAAACAAAAAGCTTTCAGACTTTCAAGGGGCTAAATACAAAAACTGTCATAATCTGCAAGATAGCTTTAATATAGTTTGAAGGCAAGGCACCAGCCTGCTCGTCATGAGAATTTATGGGTTCAGTGATGATCAGATGACTGCTTTACCTTCTGAGCCA